>NC_079202.1:40585714-40598214 GCF_026745355.1 Beta vulgaris subsp. vulgaris | reverse complement strand
AAGTTTGCGTTTGTTGATGGCACGATCACCGCCGCAGTGCCGCCCTACACCGGATCTGACTGGGTTACGGTGAACGCGATGATTCTCTCGTGGATTACCAACACCATCGATCATGAGGTACGGTCGGCCCTATCTAAATTTCGCGAGGCTCATCGCCTTTGGGCGCACCTCCGCACTCGTTTTTCTATGACTAATGGCCCGAAAATTCATCACATTAAATCTTCTATATCTAAATGTGTACAAACATCCACCATGCATGTTGCTACATATTATGGTACACTTAATAGTCCGTGGGAAGAGTTGAATAAATATGAGTCTTTAATTTCCTGTTCCTGTTGTTTATCTTGTGATGCGGCTGCCCGTCATGAATCTCGGCGTGATGCTTAACGCCTTCATGAATTTTTAATGGGTTTACATTTGAGTTTTGCTCCTCTCCGGTCTCACATATTGTCCTCGGACCCTTTTCCCTCTCTTGATCGTGCCTATCACTTGGCGGTTCAAGATGAGTGGGTTCGAGCCTCTGCCTCGTCCTATCCTAATCCCCCCGATGTCCTTGGGTTTGCTGTGCACGCATCCCCGGCTCGCGGTCGTGGTCAGTCCCCTCGGCCTAACTCTGATCGGCCTTTGTGCTCTCACTGCAACAAACATGGTCACGATGTCTCTAAGTGTTGGTCTCTTAATGAATGTAAACACTGTAAAAAGTTTGGTCATGATGCAAGCAAATGTAAGTGTTCGACTGTCACTTTGTGCGTGATGCCATCACTGAGGGTTTACTTGCTCCTTCCTATGTTTCCACTTCAGTTCAGTTAGCCGATATCTTCACCAAAGCTCTCGACAAATCCCAGTTTCAGTTCTTGTTGTCCAAGTTAGGAATTCTCGATCCTTCCCATGCTCCAACTTGAGGGAGGGTGTTACGGATATGTTGTATATAGTTTCCATATACTTGTATATTTCCTTTCTTGTTTAGGTTTCCTTAATATACTTGTAATATATATTGTATGAGGAAGGAATCAGAAGGCAAGCTTTTAAACCCTAATTATATTTTCTCACAGCTCTACCTCCGTCACTTCAACCTTTACCGCAACACTATAATGCAACTATCTTACAACCCATCGAGACTCATTGTGCCTGCAACCATCATGGATCAGCTCCCCACAGTCTGTTTTCACTGCGCCCCACTAACCCGCAGCAAAAAAAGACAGGAATCTAGCAAAAGCTTGACGAGTTGTCTGCGCCCGTGATATCTCATGTCTCCCTAGCCTCAGTGCGGACGGATGCGCCCGTGGTGCTTTCCTAGATGCACCAAAATACTTACTCACGACAACAAGAATTCGAGTTATTGATGGTGATTCAATAATAAGATGGGCACCAGTGCTTCCTACTAATTATTGATGATGATGCAACGATAAAATGGGCTTGATTTTAAGATGGTGGTGGTGGGATTTGGAGGGAAGAAAGTTGGTAGCCATGGTTGGGGATGGTGGCACTAGAGAAAGAAGAAGAGGAGAGGATAAAGAGAGAAAGGAAAAGAAGAGAGGGCAGAGAGCGAAAGGAGAAGAAGAGAGGGTATAGAGAGAAAATAATTTAGAGTTGCAAAAATAAAAAAAAAAATTGACCTGTTAAACTGGCAACAAGTCATTTGACTTGTTAAAAATTTAAATGGTATTGAAGTTAGCTTATTCCAGGATAATCAACTGGTTGATTTTTTTTAGCGGACTGCGCAAAGGATGGTTTATTCTTGATAATTTTTCTTAATAATCGTAATAATTACAATCAGGAAAACTATAATTATATTAGTAATAATAATAATAATAATAATAATACTAATAACAATAGTAACAATACTAATAAGTTTTTAAATATAAGTATGATATGAACTTATCTAATCTAATTTGAACTTATTTATTATCAAATCTAATATGGACTTATTTGATTTCATTTGAACCAATTTAAGTAAAAATTAGGTATAGCCTTAATCTTATGTTTAGACATGGAAAAAAACTAATATGAACCCGAAGCACAGTAAAACTTAGTGTGCACCCGATCCATCTCACGTGAGTTGTAATGATTAGAACTTTCAGTTTATGCCGCGTTCAGTCTTCCTCTCTTTCTCTCTCCCGATAACTTCTCTCTCCCGATAGTGTATTTTGAAATGATATAGTGTATTTTGAAATAACATGGTGTAATTTAAAATGATATAGTGTATTTTGACATGATAGTGTTTTGTTGAGTTTTTTGGCACGAGTGTTTTGCATGATATAATTTATATTGACATGGTATAGTGTATTTTGAAATAATATAGTGTGTTTTGACATGATAGTGTTTTACTGTGTTTTTTGGCATGATAGTGTTACATGATATAGTGTGTTTTGACATGATATAATGTATTTTGAGATGATATAGTGTAGTTTATTTGTATATCATACAAAATTATCATAATCGATCGTTATCGTGTTGACATGATAGTGTACTTTGACATGATATAATTAGCACTATATGCACGCAATGCGTGCAACTGTATATTATCTTGTATTTGGTTGATAATTGAACAACTCTCCTTTCAAACAATGCTCTACGTTATGTCTTTTATTTATTTAAAAATCCATATATTTTATATGTGTATTTATGAGTAGTCTTTCAATTTAAATTTATTAGGTGATTGATGTTTTGAGCATACTATGGTGAATACTGAATAATGCTTCAACAAAAATAATTATAAATTGATATTATCAAATGATGTTTGTTCATCTATTTAATCTCTATTATTATCTCAACTAATTGTGAGCCCGATTTTTTTTTTGAATATTATCAAAATTTCTTAATTCTTTTATGGTTTCTTTATGCATATTATTTGAAATTGTTATTCCAACTAAGAGTTTAGATAGTAAGAATCTTTGTAAATCTTTGTTTTAATAATTGTTTGGAAATTAATTTAATCCTCAGTTTATATTTTAAATTGCGAGTTTCTTCTATTTATACTTTTCAATGTATGTCTTTCTAGTAATGTAGAACTTTCCTGAATACCTATATTTATAAATGAGGAAAGAATCAAGAAAATTTATTCTTTATTATTTTTTGTGAGATTAAGAGTATATAAGTCTTTTCAAAAGTGGACACCATAACTTCCCTTGGCTTATATAATAGAGATATGTTTTGACATGATAGAGTGTATGTTTATTCTGAACCACTGTTTTTGTTAAAATTTTAGAATGAGAGAATCTTATTGAAGAGAGAGAAAATCACAAATTTTGAAAAGTGGGAGTAACTAGTTTGTAGCGGCGCACGTACCTAGACTTGGTCCACAATATTTTTGATGTGACCTGGATCTAGACGGATTGTTAAACCTGATTTAACTTGAGCACAAAAGCGGCTTGTACCCACGTCGGGTAACTCGGCAGTCTTTCTATCGAAGTGAGAGTGTCTTGTAGTTGTATCACTCCTCCTTTCCTCAAACACATACTCAATCTCTCTCTCTACAAGGTCCGATATTAATTCCAATGTCGTCAAACAATCCTTCCCAACTTCTTCCCTCAGGTTTTCTTTTGTTTCCTTCTGCTTGTACTCTTCATTCTTTTTATATGCTTTTTTTGAGTTTATTATAACTGAATTCTTTTGGGTGAATTACAGAGTTGATAGACAGGTGCATAGGTTCGAAAATTTGGGTGATAATGAAGGGAGACAAAAGAACTTGTTGGCACTCTTCGAGGTTTCGACGTGTATGTGAACATGGTGCTTGAAGACGTTACTGAATAGTATGTTCTCTTTCTCTCTCCACCTTTTTTGCTTTCCAATTAGGGTTTTCAGTTTTCAAATGTTTTTTTCGGCGAATTAATTTATTGTATGTGAGCATATGTTCCGATTTAGGGTTTTAGCGTTCAACCAAATTCTATTTCCGGCAGTTGCTCTTATGTAGAATTTGTATAGTCTTTTTGTTCTTCTTTTATGAGGAAGGGTTGATAGTTTAAAGGGCTTTGTTATCCATCGCCCTGTATTATTGTATCTCGCACTAATTACGATTGGGAGTTACAGTTTTATACCCTTATAGGATCGCCTCCGGTTGGTTTTCCCCTCACCTGCCATCCTTCTCCTTCCTTCAGCGCCCAACCCTTGTTACTACAAGCCACCGCTGAATTGAACTGTAGAGTCAAGAAGACCTAACGATAGAATGTCTGTTTTAGCTAAGGAGGTGGACTTAGTAATGCAGTGGTTATTGGTTAGAGATGTTGGTTGGTGGCGATGGCCGGCTATGGCGGGCAGTTGAGTTGAGTTGGCCAGTGTTCGTGCCTTTGTGGTGCAATGGGTAGTAACATTTGAGTTAGGTATGATTGATTAAATTTCTTTTTTAGGGGTGGGGGTATGAGGTATAAATAGCAATACTATTCGTTTTCAGGGCTTTTTGAGGGTATTGTTGGGATATTTGGGAGAAATTTTTATTTAGGCTAGTGTCGAATGACGGTTAGTAAATGTAGGAGATGCTTATATTCTAATCTTTCTCATTTGTGAGTAACCGAATTCCTCCCTGAAAAGATTGATAGACTGATTTGTACAAATAGATGGATGGTGATTTACTCCTAGCCTGGAGTAGGCGTGACCTACTGGAATCTAGAATTAATAGTTTATGATAGCTAGTGGAATTACTGATGCTAATAGGAACCCGGTTTCCCCTGCCATTAATCAAGACAGAATACCTATAAAAATTCGAACCTAAAAAATAGCAGTACTTCAAGAACCTGAAATTTCAGCAAAATGCCCAGAATGATACAAATGGAAAAAATGCACACACAAGAATTTCAACCCAAATTGAAGTACCCAATGTGAAAAGAAGGAACAAAATTGAAGATGGTTAATGCAAATGGTAGATCTACAACACTAATTTTAGCACCTAATCATCAATAAAGCACCAATGTCATTAATTAGTAATGTTTTAGAGAATCAATAAATTTAAAAAATTCATGGGAAGACTCGGGAGAGAGAAATTCATGGGTGGCATCAAGTCAAAAAGATAGTTTGGTCCTTTCCTTACTGAATGTTATTAAACTCGCCTACAGTTGGTGATTTTTCTGCATTTAGTAGTCTTGCATTCTTTGCAAGTTTGTTCCTCAATCTGTTACTCATAGTTTATAGGACTTATTTTCTGGGTAGATATTTTTAGTTTTATTTTGTTATACCATTTCGGTGCATTTTGCAAATTTATGAGACTCCGGGGATATTATTGTATATACAAGAGGGCACCAAAAGGTTGAGTTTTAATGTGCAATTATAAGGAAAGCATGCAGATCCTCACATTAAGAGCATGAGGTTATGGTTAAGAGAATTTTCGCCTGGCCATAAACCCGCATTTTCTACCTAAATATTGAATAGCGTGTCCAAGTGCAAGGCGAGTCCATGTAACAGAGTATACTGTAGGAAAGACAGGTGCAATAACCTACGACTGGTACATGAAGTTGTGCACCTCTTGTTTTTTTAGCAAGGCGCGTTGATGAGGTCATGAGAGATGGAGGTGTCGAGGTGGAATACAACCTAGAAGACACTTTAGCAGATTTAAGAACATCAGGCAATCTCATAATCTGACAATATGTGCTTGGTAAAGTCAATGATGAATCTTGTTTGATTGGATACCCCTTTGTGAAACTTTTTCATTGGGATGCCTTTCAGTTTGTAACTTTATCAGCCTCTATATGAGGAGCATATGAGGAACCCTTTCAAAATATTGTCATGGGGGATTTACCTTGCCAAAAGTTTGGAACTTGATGGCTCCTTTTTCATTTTGTTGGTAACAGCTGTTTTGCTCGGAAAGGTTCTTTGGCAAGCAGGGTGGCCAATTTTAGCAAATATTCCATTGTTCGATCCTTTCCTTTTCATGTTGGGCATCGGTGCCCACATGACCATAGAAATATCAATTATCTGTGCATGCAGACTCATTAGTTATACAACTTGTACTGGTCGGTTCTAGACCTCTTTTTACAAGTTAATCAGCTAATTGGCTGGTGTGATTTTCCAGAAGGTGAAAGAGACACTGCTTAGTGATAGTTAAAAGGCAGACTAATCAAACTACCTTGTGTACGTGAAAGAAAATGGAAAGTTCCTATCTGGTGGGTGGATAGTTATTTTTGAGTAAAGCTGAGTGGATAGTTATTGACTATCTAGTGAGGGAAGGTTTTAGTTATTAGGGGAATGTTCATGTTACTTGGATTTTTCATTTTACCTTAAGTACCTCTTGCCAGTCGCTTCAACGTGACTTACGTGAGTATTGGTGGGTTCTGGTTACAAGCTATTAGCTAAGTGGCTGGTGTTCTTTTTTGGGGTGAAAGAGACACTGCTAGTGATAGTTAAGAGGCAGACTAATCAAACTGCCTTGAATACGTGAAAACAAATGGAAAGTGCTTTCTGCTAGGTGGATATTCATTGACTGACTAGTTATGAGGGGAATGTTCATGTTACTCTGACTTTTTTTAAGTACCCTGTGCCAGACACTTTGACTTTGACATGGGTATAGACCCTTCGAGAAATTATTGTGGGTCATAAGCCTAAAAAGTTTTCATGTATTAGTTGAGTTGGACACTTAAACATGTATCTGTGGTACTCAGAGTCTCAGTAACATAAGTTGTATATTTATGAAGATGACAAGAAAGGTGTTTAGTTAAGATTAAGATGTATTGATGTTATGATTTTGATGGTGTGTTTGAAGAGAAATATATACTTCCTCCGTTTCAAAATAGATGCTACATTGTTGATTTTTCCACTATTCATGAATGAGGTTTGACCATGCATTATTTACTATTAGGTAAAATCAAATGTTATAATGTAATATGTTGTTGGATTTGTCTTAATGTATATTTTCAGAAAATCAAAATTTTATACTTTACTCTAATACATAATTAAAGATATTAGTAGTCAAAGTAGTGTCTCGACAAGCGTTTTAGTCAACAATGTACCATCTATTTTGAAACGGAGGAAGTAATTTTATTCTTATGTTGAGTCGTTATGATCCCACGTTTAACTGTTTAATGTCTGTCATCATTTGAGTTGTATACCTATGGTGTTTGCATGTGCTGTATTGGGGGAGTTTAAATTTTTGTTCCAAACTAGAGCTGGGTAAATACTAAAATCTTATTCAACTTGGTAAAACTGATTTAAGCATTTATTTTCTTTTCACTGTATGACAGTGAAATTACAGCTGAAGGACGAAGAATCACAAAACTTGATCAGATTTTGCTCAACGGAAACAACATTGCCATTGTAAGTGACCGGTTTGGTTTTCTTTTGTGGAAAGTAAATTAATCGACACGGGCTAATTATGTCTTCTGATATTGGGTGATGCAGTTGGTTCCTGGTGGTTCGCCTGATTCAGAATGACAGCTTATTGCCTTTTAGTATGTGCCGTTATTCTTTTGGTGTTCATGACCTTGATAAGTTTTAGTTTACTGGGAAGTTTTGTCTGGTGAAAATCTATGATGCCTAAAGTTGATCATAAAGGGTCTCACTAGAAAAATTAGGGTGGCAATGATGTATTATTACTTACGTTCTATTATGGCAGTGAGGTTCCATTATTTGTAAAACCTAACACTGCCAGTGTTGGTACATCAGACCTTGCACTGAGAAATTAGTTGTGGATTAATAGATTGATACTGAGGCACTTGTATCCAATATTTTTACATTTACGAGCAGATCACATTCTTGTTGCATATGAACCTGCCTTTTAATGATGAACGTAATTCGTAAGGAAATCTATATTCGACGGAAGCATCCTATTGATTTTGGTTAAGTTGACTGCAAATGTTTTTTCTTTTTGGTGTGGAATCTTATAGGCTAGTTGCACTCCCAAGTGCCAAACTCGTCATTATTTTGAATATTGAGAAATGTGCAGTTTGTAACGCAATGCAGTTTTCCGTTGCCATAATATCTTTTGGAGTTTAGTGCAGTGTTTTCGTGTGTGCACCTTGCTAGTTTAGAAATGGATTATGATTTCGAGGAGTTTGAACTTTGAATATTGGAAGTTGAGATTTCAAAGGTTAGGTATGGATTTTTAATTGCATTGAAATTGAGGGAAAATTGGTATTTGTTAGATCAAGCAAGAGGAATTCAGCTCTGCATCCTTGATTTATGGAACAGTTTTGGACACCATTATGGCACTTCTAGGCGGAGGATTCGCAAGAACCCAAACTTCCAAACTGGTTACATGTTTTTCAAAATTATCAGCTTGTGAACTAGGGGTGTTAACGAGCCGAGTCGAGACCGAACAGGGCTAGGCTCGGCTCGAGATCGTGAGGGTCCGAGCTCGAAGCTCGTCGAGCTCGAAAATCCGAGCTCGGCTCGAGCTCGAGAAAAGAAAAATTCGGCTCGGCTGGAGGCTCGGCTCGAAAAAGCTCGAGAATGTTTCTGCTACATTTCAGCACGAAATGCATCGAATATCTAGTTTTTTCCAACGAACGAAATGCATACTTCAAACTTCGAATTCAGATTAGATAGAAAAACTTAGAATTCATCATACTATGGCACATAAATTCAGATTAAATCGAAAAAAACAAAAAAAATTAACGAAAACAAGTGGAACACTACTGGTCATCCTGCTCGCCGGCGAAGAAGATGTTGCTCGCCGCCGCAGACTGCTTCTCGCCACCAACACATAGGTATGGTACTCGAGATTGGGGTTTAGGGTTTTTCGAAAACCGTTGAAGAAGAACGGCTGAAATCTGAATGTTGGCGTTTAACATTCCAGTATTTCTTTTTGGTGTTTCAATGGTTTGTTTTGTTTTACATTTTATTTGGGCTGAGAAAAAAGCTCTTAGTTTGTATTTTTTAATTGGGCTAAAACTTTTAAATTGATATATATTTTTAAAGTGGACTTAAAATTGAAATTCAAGTTGGGTTAAAAATTAATGTACAAAAATTTTATTTTAAAATTTTTCGAACATGTTTGCCAGCTTTCGAGCCGAACTCTACTAGGCTCAGGCTTGGCTCGTTAAGGTCACGAGCCGATCTCGAACTCAAGCCGAGCCCTCTCGAGCCGAGCTTTGACCGAGCCGAGCTCGAACAGTTTGCGAGCCACCCTGGCTCATTAACACCCCTATTGTGAACTGAAGTTTCAAAACTACCATACAATAATCTCTCTATGCTTTGTTGTCTTGACTATGGACTGAAATAACACCAAGAGCCTCTACAGCCGACAAGACTGGCCAAGAATATGCTAAGATTGGTAAAGTAGCCTCTACACAGCCTACAAGAGTGGCCAAGAACATGCTAAGACTGGAAAAGTTTGGGAATCTTTCCTAGATTTAGAAAAAGCATCAACTTCGGAACCTCTAGACCAAGCTATCAATTTAGAACTTTCAAACCTTTGTCAAATCTAAGGAAGCCATCTTGAGCAAGCGGTTTCTACCAAAGGCGTTCAAGATGAACTTGCCAAACTAATAGCTCTTTGACTAATTATAGTTAACCAATAGGGAATTTCCATCCCTTTCATTTACTTAATAAGGTCACTCCTTTGCAAGGAAAGCGACCTTTGGATAATGGATGATTGATGACTAGAACAAGAGAAGCACGAAGACTTTTTCGATTGTTTCGTCTATCTATACCTAAGTGCTATGAACTGATATTGTACAGGAAGGGTTATTTAGATGTTATCTTGGGTAGTTAACTTGGGGAATAAGCTAGGTAGTTTTGATAAGGAAATTACTCTATATATAGGGTTAATTAGAGAGAGAAAAGCATGTTGAAAATTGATTAGAAAATTGGGTGAGCTTTAAGAGTTCAATGGGAGAAAACAAGCCTCTCGAAAGCTTGTAACTATCCTTTTATATTGTTGTAGTTTCAGTTTATCAAGCAAATAATTATTTTCTTCCTTAATTTTTGCCAGTAATTATGTCCAAGCTATGTTAATTCATAGCAAATGTTATCAGAGCGAACGATTCAGAGAGACTAATATATGATTTTCAGTTTTCAAATTTCTTAAAGGGAAAAAGAAAAAAAAAAAGAGAGAAGAAACCGCAATGGAGGTTGCAAGCAGATCGCAGCACAACAAATGCAATCATGGATCCAAGAATAGTTTGCCTAAATCACACGCAAAAATGATCAGGGAAATTCAGATCTTAAAGACAAAAGGTGAATCCGACAAGAGCTTCAAATTCATGAGTTTAATGGGAAAAATTTGAAGGATTGGATCCTTTAATTGGAGGATTTCTCTGAATTTTTTCAGATAAATGAGGAAGCGAAGTTGAAGGTGGCCATCATACTTGACGGTGATGTGCGGCAGTGGTTCGAATAGGAACACCGGCTACTGCCCTTCTATGATCGGCAAGAATTGAAGGGGCATGTGATGCGACACTTCTGTTCGTCATCGACACCTTTGTGGCAAGTAAAATCAGGTTTGACGCAGTGGAATGACAAGGAAGAGCACCTGAGTTTATCTTTAGGTTATGGTTATGGTTATGGTTATGGTTATGGTTATGGTTATGGTTATGGTGGAGAGGTTGAATTTGTAGGTGATGGTCATGGTGACCTATGTTTAATTGCCAGAAGGTTTAATGGTAGCGGTACCAAGGGCGGAAAATTTGGTGTGGTGTTAGAAGAACACCTCATAGATCTGGTGGTCGAAGTAGAAGAGGAGAAGAACAGTGGTTATGGGAGAGGTCCAAGCTTCCTTGGAGATGCTAGGTCGAATGGTGATTCCAGTGGTTCTGGTAGTGAAGAAACCGTTAGAGAGTTATTTGAGCGAGGCGGTGCCTGAGGTGCAGGATCCGATGGTGGTCCAGGTACTTTTGCCGGAGGTAAGACTGGTGGCAGAATTTATGACTGGGTTGAGAGAAGAATAGAAGGAAGAGATCATAAAGAAGCATCTATGGGTTGCGGATCTGGAAGAGCTCGGGGTTAATCTCCATGTATGATCACTAGTGGTGGTGGAATAAATAGTGAGGGAGACCTTTGGTGGTGCTACGAGGAAGATGAGCAATAGAGGCTTCTAGAGGTTGAAGAGTATAGGAGAAGCTGTCATCACTTTCAGTATGGGAAAATGAGTAAAATCTCTTGGCCCACATGCCATCAAAAAACAGAAAATGCATCAAGGAAATTCAACCATAAAAAGAAGGTAATTTTTTTCATTTGTTTTGATAAGGAGAACAAGCTTCGACTAACATCCTAGTCCGGCGGCCAACCTAAAACATACTCTCGGATGATAAGGGAGAAATTTATACAATAAGGAGGAAACCAATATAACAGGGAATGGTAGTCATGCGCCTTCTTAGCCATGAAATCAACAACCTTGTTAGCTTCGCGAAATCAGTGATGAAACTCGTACACCTGGAACCAAAGAGCATTCACACCTGCATTTTTAACAATGTTAGAAATCTCCCACGGAATACGCCAAGAATTCTTCATAGAATTGATGACCCCTAAATTATCGCCTTCTACAATGAGCTGAGAGATGTTAAGGAAAGAGGCTCCCTTAATGCCTTCACTAAGAGCCCAAGCCTCAGCTTGAATAATAGAAATGTGGGAACCTAAAGACTTAGCACCAGCTAAAAGAACTTCTCCAGCACTATTTCTAATCACAAAGCCTAAAGAGGCATAAAAAGAAGGTAATGAAGCACTGCATGTGCCTAACTCTTTATTTTCAAATCTCAATTTTGCTTGCCCTAAAGGAGGAAATCTCTTACTAAACTTACTCATCCCAGGCCCACAAACCCACTTTCTTTTACACCAAATTCTTTCAGCCCATATTTGCCTACCATTCTTCTACCTAACCCAAAATTTATTAAACCGGCCCAACTTCTTTCTTTCCAGCTTCATTCCTTTAGGATTTGCCTAACCCTATTTTCTTAAGCAACATGCTCAACCTTCCACATATTTTCCACCAACCCTTCAACTGACAAATCCAACATTCTTCTAAACTGAACTTTCCACCCACTTTTTCCACCAAGAAAACACCACCTCCAGCACCAGATGTACAAGGACTCACTGATGAAGAGCTTGAGCGTAAGTGGAAGTCGGACATCAATTTACAAAAAGCCATTGTCAAGTACTGCCGAGGCCGGGAATTCAGTGCTGAATACTATCCACCTTGAGTACAAGGTGGAAGTTTGGGAGCTGGTAATGCTATGAACTGATATTTTAGGGGAAAGGTATTTTAGATATTATCATGAGTAGTTCGCTTGTGAAATAAGTTAGGTAGTTGTGCTAAGAAAATTACTTTACATATAGGGTTAATTAGACAGAGAAAAGCATATTAAAAAATGATTAGAAAATTAGATGAGCTTTTAAGAGGTTAATGGGTGATAACAAGCCTCTCGAAAGCTTGTAACTATCCTTTATATTGATGTAATTGTAGTTTATCAATGTGATCCTTAATTTCTGCCATTAGCAGTGTCCAGCTATGTTAATTCATAGCACAAAAAGGGGAAGCAAGGCAATTTAATTTAAATTACTCGGGAAGCAATGGGGGTACCTTTTCACATGTTAATGTGTGTGTGTTCGAAACTATTGCTATGAAAATTTTAGAAGCGGTT
>NC_079202.1:40500714-40580714 GCF_026745355.1 Beta vulgaris subsp. vulgaris | reverse complement strand
TTGATTATGGTTATGCCCTATTGATCATGTGATGATCCATTTTGGTGATAAGACTTTCTAGATTAATCGTGCATTGTCCATCTACAGGTTTGAAGATAGTGCATCATCGGGTTCGAGATTGGAGAGCTTGTGTAGTTTATTATTTAAATATCGACTTTGGTTTACATACTATATAGTTGGTTTGGTTTAAGTTATAACGTTGACGTTGTTGTTTGATTTTGGAAGTTGACTTATTAATTAAATTTCAATTCGAAAGTTATTTTTCCGCTGCAAAATTTTGAATAAGCCGATACGTTATCACACGGGCGATAATGCTTTGATGATTATCTTAGTTTTATATTGAAACGGAATTTTGAAAAAGAGGGAATTACCCGGTTGTTACAAAGTGGTATCTGGGAGCTTTAGATTTATATTAAAATTTTAGGCACCTACTTATTCGTTGTGTTTAAATTAGTTTTTGAAACACGTTATTTATTCGAATTTTTGTCTTTATTTTCATTCGAAAATTATATTATTTCTAAAATTTTCTTTATTGTTCGAATAGAATTTTTGTCGTAATTCACCTTAATTTTCGGATTCTTCTTTTTATTTATTTGAAAATTATATAGTATTATTTAATTATCCATTATATTAATACTTCTAGTTTATTTTATTTACCTTATTGTTTTGTGAGAGATGGGTAACATAGGAAGGGCTTATATAGCATAGAAATATTATTTGTCTGCATTAAATAGTTAGTTCAGCATGATTATGTTTTTCTTCCCTACTAACTGTTTATATTCTTATGCTTATATTGTTGGTTGTGCTTATTGTTTATGGCTGGTAATTACGTTAAGTGAGAGTACCAAATATTTCTGGAAGTATGTTTATTTGTTGTAGACCCCTAGCCATGTATGACAGAAAAGATACTGAAGTAGGGAGCCGTTATAACCCTATTGTTCTGAGTGATGATGAGACTGTTGGGCATTATGAGTCGGATAGTAATAGCTACTCTAGACTAGTGTATATCTGGCGTAATGTATTAAGGGCAGGTATGATGGATAGTGATGATGAGGTTCTCCACGAGTATGATCGTGCTAAGGGACGGACCAGGAAAGACATTTACGATGCGGTTATGAGAACCGAAACTGATTCTAAGTCTGAAGAGGACGAGCCTCAATCTCAAGAGCTGCAAAGGTCAAAGAGACGTAAGAGATATGTCTACTATAACACTGAGGATATTGATGAGTTTGAAGATGAGATCTTCACGCCAGAGCTGCACAAGGAATCTAAGGATAAGACTGATAATGTTTCACCTTAGATCACTTATTTATGTACTTTTGTTTAAGAATAATGTTGGATAGTTGTCCAAAAGTGTTTAAATTTATTTCAGAGTACTTTTGCTTTGTTTTAGGAAGAAATTAATAATAATATAGTATTATGGTTAAGACAATTGTTATAAGCATCCTTTTGAGAAATAAAGTCAATATTTATTTATTTGAGTGAGCAAGAATTAATTTTGGGCACGTAAATGGGAATATTTTTTTCTTATTTTATTTTATTGTGTGATTGAATTCCTATATGTTGTTCTCCACATTGCAATATTGATGTGAATATTTTCTCATGAATGATTATGTGGTTGTTAAGGAATATTCTGTGGTGTATTTGTGATTGCGTGCGAAAATGTTTGTTGATGCGATCTTTTTTTATCAAATCAAATGTTGCCTTCCTAGAGAATGGCATGTAAGTTACATATTGAAACCTAAAGTAGAATTACATGAATTTCAGGTCGCGCAGTAGAATGGCTAACAACAATAATGACTTAGTTGCTTCTATTCGCCTCTTGGTGGAAAAACTGACTCAGGAAAGAGCTGAGCGTCCCGATTTTGCTGGGGACATGTTCGAGAGGTTAGCCAAGGTTAAGCCACCATTCTTTAAGAGGAAAGTTAACCCTACCTTTTTAGAGAACTGGATTAGGGAGTTTGAAAAGATCTTTGGGGCAGTGAATTGTCCTAAAGACATGAGAGTAGGTCAGGCTGTGTTGTACCTTAAGGATGATGCTGACTTGTGGTGGAGAGAAGATGGAGCTAGATTGAGTGTTGTGGAAGGTTTGACTTGGGATTCTTTTGTTACAACCTTAAGGGGAAGTTTTACCATGCATTTATGAGGAAACAGAAGGACCAGGAGTTTATCAACCTTAGGATAGGTAGTATGACCATCTTCGAGTACTATAGCAAATTCATAGCACTGTTGAGGTTTGCACCTGAGGTAGTAGCTACTGAGGAGTTAAAGCCTCAGAGGTTTGAGCAAGGTCTGACCGAGGAGATACAGTTGCCGTTAGGGGGTGACACTTTCTCGTCACTATACATTGTGTATAAAAGAGCCGCCCACATTTATGGACTTCAGTCTAGGCGGGACAAAAAAATGCTTTAGTAGGTGAGAAGAGGAAGGATTTTAATGCTGGGGGAAATCAAGGGAACATCAAGAGGTACATGAATGGGAATGAAAATTTCCAAGGGAGGAATAATCAGGGCATCAACAATAAGGGTCAATTTGATAGAGTGTACCACTGTAAGAAGTGTCGTAATAACCACCCTGGTAGAGACTGTAAGGTAGATCTAGTAACCTGTAACGACTGCCAGAAGAAGGGGTCGTAGGGAGTATAAGTGCTTCTCTAAAAAAAAAAAGTAGAATGGTAATGGGAGTGGTAACCAGGTGAGGTATGGGTTCAACCAATCAGGGAATCAAGGTTCTAAGCCTATAGGGTCACAGAACAACCAGGGGAATTTTAATAAGCCTGCTAGTGAGAACCACAACCAAAATAAGGCTCCAGGTAAACTGTACGTGATGAGTCGCAACAAAGCTGAAAGATCTGTCGACGTAATTTCTGGTACTTTTTCTATTAACTCCGTTCTTGTTAAAACGTTGTTTGATACGGGGGCGACTTATTCTTTTCTGTTGTCGTCTGTCCTTAAGAGTATGGGGTTAGTATATAATTTTTTTGAATTTACATAGCAGAATAGATATAACTTTAAAGCTTAAGAGAAAAGACACACGAGATTTTTACAAGAAAAACTTCCTAGGCCCAATAGGAAGAAAAACCTTGACACCAAAGGATTTTAACTCAATTTTCTTTAATGAAATAGGCCAAAAGAATCTCTCTTCAAAAACCTAACAAGGATCTTCTCTGTTCCTCTAGGAACTTGTTCCTAGTCACTCAGTTCCCCCTTAACTGATGACACTCACTTTGACTTCACTAGAAGTCTTCTGTTTTCTCTCGTTCTTTTTCTCTTTTTATCTCAAGGATATTCTCTGAATTTTTTATCTCACCCAAACACTTAGAATATTACAAGGGAAAGTAGAAGAAGAAAATTATAGAAAAAACTTTCCAAGTTAATAGATCATTAAACATACCTCATAATTCAAAGTGCATAAAAACAATATCTTGACTTAGATTATAGAATCTTTCTCTACAAGATATATAAAATAAATATGACAATATTTTTGGTGTTTTATAATTTTCTAAAATAAAATCATAGTAATTCCTAAGTATTTTGCATGATCATCAAAATATGGAATACAACAATATTCTCCCTTTTTGATGATGGCAAATATAAAACATAAAATAAAATTAAGAAAGTAAAATAAACAATTGCAAATAGCAAAGAATGAAGAGCTATGGGGTTTAAGAAAATTAAAAGAAACTAACATACATTAACTAACACACACACACTAAATAAAAGCTACACTAACAACTTAAAGCAACTAAATTAAGCTACGATAACAACTTAAAGCAAACTAGTCTATCATCCTAAATCGTGTGTGATAGGAGGGAGAGAGACTAAGTAAGAAAGCTTCACCAAGAAATCATAATGATATCACTATGTTTATTTTATGTGCCACAACCCTTTTCCCCCTTTTGTCATCATAAAAAACAATAAAGGAATCAACAATATGCATAGAGAACAAGATATAATCAGAATCAAGACATAGTAGCTCAAACATATTATCTAATAATACTAGCCATCCAAGTAGTGTAATGAGGATATTAAGATAGGAGCAATGCAATATAATAAAAAAATACACACAATGATTTCAGGGAGAAAAGGAAATATGAAGAAATCAAGAAAAAAGAGGCAAAATAGAAAGAGAAAAAAAATAATCAAAAGAGGGTGTCCACCGCACAACCATAGGATAAAGAAAAATTAAGAACAAGTCATCAATGTTTAATACAACCAAAAAAATTGTTTTTAAGATTAAGAGAAAGGAAATTGAAATGGGGGATTAGGGTTTGGGACGAACAAAGAAAGAAGAGAACACATGGTCAATCTTCTCTCTCACTGCAGCTTCACCATACTTCACAGTAGCAAGAACCATCTCCTGTTAGATATCAATGCGGGAAACTCGTGCTTCAACACCACGGACTCTAGCATGCAAGAGAGTCAAAGACTCCCATAGTGAATGTAGAATCCCGTAGAGACCAATGGTGGAGAGTAGGGGATATATGGTCAACTGCCTGAGATTCTAAAGGAGCTTGATCCTGCAGATTGATGTGAATTGCACCCTGTCCCTAATCCCAGGGAGTCTTGGTCTCAGCAATTCTTTGACTCTTGCGGACAGACCTAGGACCCTCTGAACTAACTTCCTCCTCTAATTTCTTCTTAGATCCAACTTCTCCCTTTCCCTTTGTCTCTGATCCCTTAGAGGCGAATTTCCCACCTAATACCTTCAAGGACAACCTGGAAAGGGTATCCTTGGCCAAGTAATTATCATGTTCAAGGTCAAATGATGTACTTGAGGGGAGGTTGATTTGATTTTTTTCTTGAGGATGGCAGAAATAAGGTTGGCATATCCAACCTTAATGTTATGGGAAATGCAGTAAGAGAGAAGTGAGATCATTAATGCAGGGAAATTGTTCTTAATGTTTTTAGTAAGGCAAAACATGAGGGAGAGATCCATAAGACTCATTTGAGTTCGTTTGGATGTTCTCAGTAAGATGAACCGCCAAACCATTTGAAATAGGAATTTATGGTAAGGAGAAAGATCCTTTTGATCAACGGACAAGTCAGATTCCTTACCCCCAAAGTATTTTAAAATGGTAGCATTTGATGCACCATTGACACTTAGCTTAGCCCTATCCTTCACATACTCCTTGTACCCTTCAAGAGGTACTTCAAACCATTCACCCAAAAGTTTCTCGGAAAATTTCACAATTTTCCCATTGACTACCTCAATACACATACCGTCATTATTCTCAAAGCTAGAAGCAAACTCACTCATTTCCTCTTCATATAATCCCTCATCAAAACTGAGGACTTTGCCCCATTTTTGAAATTTAACCATTTCAAGAAATCGACTCCATTTGACTTCCTTGCACCAAGAAAAGTCGACGCAAAACCCAATTATATATCTAGAGGACTTCTATTTCTTGCCCCTCTTAGTAGGAACCAGCACTTCTTTGTCTTACTCTGTTTCAACCTCCTCGAAGAATTCTTTTTTTTCGAGAATTTATTTCTTGTTATCCCGAAATTTCGTGAGATCCCATAGAAGTGGCGTTGGAGTTTGAGTATTTGGTTTTACTTGCATTATAGTCGACCAATGGAGAAGATCTTTTCCGGTGGTTAAATTTGGGTATCTTCGGGTGTGTTCCGTTAGGAAGCCATTTTTGGTTGAGGTGAATAAGATGAGGTTGAGAGGTTTTAGGAGAGAAAATAAGGTGGTTTTGCAGAGGTGTTAGTTTTTGGGGTTAAATGCAGCGAAATTTGGCGTGAGAAAGTGGATTGATTTGATGGCTTTTTATGTGGGTAATTTTGTGAGAAATGATAAAGCAATTCAATGCGGTTTTCTCTTTTTCCCTTCTCTAAATCCTTTGAATTCATCGATTCTTGGGTTTGTACATTGATAAGTGCGTTTTTAACGCACTTTACGACTCTTTTTAGCTCATTTTGATCCTCTTTCTCCCCTTTCTTCCCTCTTTCTTCTTCATTTCCCCTTCTATTTCATGCACTTGATCATTCTTGAAGATAGTGATATTTAACTAGATTTTTGATGATTTTTGATTGAATTTCTAGTACATTTGCTTTCACCATGTTTTATATTCTTAATATAGGTGGAACTACATAAGATGGATATGAGTTGTAGAGTTGTCAAAATGAAGCAATGAAAATAGAGCACACTTTGAGAAATGGTGTGCTTGCACCATGCCCATGTCCGCTCGCACAAAGGAGCACATGCATAGTGCCATAAAATCTTGTATGAGGAACTTCAAATGGACACAATTTTTCAACTACAAATCGAATGAAGGTAATCCAATTAGAGGTGAAAGTTTGTTTCGATATCTTTCCAACGATTGGTCATAAGCTTGATTTGGATATAAAATGAAGAAGTTATACTCGTTTTAAGTTGACCTGTCCGACTAGATCAGAAGTACTTGGTGCGCCCACATTATTCGAATCCGCAAAAGAAAAAAAAAAACTCGAGGCTGCTTAAAAATGAGAGTTTTTATTTTATGTTTTGATTATGCTTTATTATTATAGTTTATAGAGAGCATTGTTCGGGTTCATACTAGAGAGATAAACACTCTAGTTTTGTTTAGATTTGAGATTCATTGATCATAGTTTGTGATTCCTACAACATTAAAGGTACTTTTCATTCAATTTAATTTGAAGTTTCAGTTTTTATTTCATCTTTTCGTGGTTATTCTTGTTCTTCGTTATTATCAGTTCTCCATTCTTATAATCACATAATTGTTATTTCTATTAGATTAATTATTTCTTAATCACGTTCAACCTTAGATTAGTCATAGTTTTTATGTTTAATTGTTTAAAGTTCATGATTAGTGAGTAGTTTCTTATCTAGGGTTAGGGTGAAAGTATGTATTAGGGTTTTAAATGTTTTGTTAATGTGATTGTGACGTTCTAAAGAAGTTTATGCATTGATCTTGGTGTTTTGAGACCTTAGGATATATATTGATCGCATTTATGCTTTGGTATTTTTGATTTAAATGTTCTTGAATTGAATTTTGAACTCATTTACCATCCCCAAGAACCAACTTAATTTCTAGGCCAAGATATTGGGTAGAAATTAAGGGGGCCCTTTATTTTGGGTTTTTCGAATTTATCGAATCTCTTAATCAATTGATTAAAGGCCATTCGAGAGAGGATTTAGTTGATTGATCAAGTGATTATTCTTGAGGACCATTCGAGAGAAGACTCGAGTATTTTAGAGGAAAACCAAACCTTGCATAATCGTCTCCGTTGCTTCACAATCGCATTAACAATCATTGTCCATTCTTATTCATACTAGTAACTTTAACTCTAGTGTCTTCCTATCTGATTCATTGATTCGAGTTATTTGCTAGTTTTTGTTATTAGCTAGTCATAGTTGTTACCAAATCTTTTCAAACCCCCAAATACCCTTCAAGTAGGTAGTCTAGACTTGAGAGACTTGAATTGATCCCATTTCCCCTGTGGATCGACCCTCAACTTGCCCTTAATATTTTCTTAGTACGTAATTGCTTGTTAGGTTTTATAAATATTGTTTAAAAAGTAATTTTTGGTGCCTTAACGACAAACTAAAAACCTCTTATCAAAATGGCGCCGTTGTCGGGAAAATCGTGCTATTGATTGAAGTTTCTAAAGTTTTAAATTGCTTATTGATCCTTTTTTTTCTTTTTTTATTTTACTTTTTTTAATTGGTTTATTTTTTTATCTTGTCTTTATTTTATGTGGTAAGTGTTGTTTATATGAGTCTAGGATTCTATAGATATTTTTTTTTTAATTTTTTTTCTAAGTTTTTTAAGAGAATTCCAAAAAAATGACAAACTTCTTTTTTTCTCAATATGAGGATGAACCATTTTAAAATTATTATCAGAGATTTGAGAACACTCTTCTAACTAAGTGTAGACTTGAGATTTGGGAGATGTGTGTGGTGATATAGGAGGGTTTGAATATGCATACAAGAGAAATGGCGGAGTCTATGTTTAATGATGAATTTCGATCCCAACACCTTGATGAAGCATGGAGTTTCTTTGGATGGTTGTCTAGAGACACTTATGAGTGGGACTACTACAAAAAGGGCCTAGGAAACCGGTTGAAAATGGCCTAGGAAACCGGACTATAACACATCTCCATCTCACAGGTGTCCTAGGCTAAGAGACCGGTTATAATGCCTGGTTTCCTTATTTATTTAGGAGACCAGTTGACAGGTAAAACCAGTCTCTTAGATAAGTATATATAATATATAAAGAGGTTAGGAGACCATTTAACATTAAAAACCGGTCTCCTTGCCTTACCCTTTGAAACCATTTATTGACCATAACCGGTTTATTAGGTTTAGTAAAATGTTACAATACATACATTATGCTGTATTTGTGGCTCTTCGTGTATACACTTTTTTTCTAATAAAATAATTTATTTTTTTTTATTTTTTTGACAGGTTTGTATAACAATTTATAAATAGTCACAACAATATTGTTAAATATAAATTCTTGCTTGCTTTTTTCATCATGTCAAAAAAAATATTTGCTACATTTAATTTATATACAAAATCAATTTTATTCAAAACATCAATTTCTTCTAATAATGTCGTAAAATAAAATTTCTATAATCTAATGCTAGCTACTAAAACTAAAATTCTAAAATAATTAAATAATATGTACAATTCAAACTTGGTTGTCGTCTTCAATCTCCATGGTCTTATGTTTGATTGTTTAAATAATCCACCCACATATCTCTTAACTCGTCAATCATCTCTTGGGAATAAGTGCTAGGAATCCCTGGAAAGTACTACAAAATAATTTCAGATAATTATAATTAGAATTAGTATAAATATGTATTTTATTAGTATGAGCAACAATAACATTCTCCTCATTCCTCACAAATATTTTCAATCCCAAAAAATTATTAGATGTTAATGAGTGACGAAAAGTTACCTTATCAGGAATTAATTGCCGTCTACTTGCGATAGTTTCAATCATGTAACGACAAACATAATAGCCACAATCTTTGGAGCCTAGAGCTTGACGAGGACACTGTCATGAAAAAGTTCAGATAAATCAACAACTGACATAACTATTTCAAATCAAATGTGTCATTACATATAGTATATTTTTAGATATATTATTACACAAACCTGTATTTTGTTCCACCTTACAGGATTCTTTTTCAATTTCTTGACGTCCTTTCGATGAACCATGCTAAATTTTAGAATACCTCTAAGAAATTTTCACCTAACCTAATTAGATGAAGACGTTGATAATAAGATAACTAAAAATATTAATAGACTATGATTAGGTCACATAATCATTAATGATCCGTTCAGCAAATTCACGAATGTAGTCTGCTCCACTAGGATCAAGCCAAAAAACTGTTCCGTTCCAAGGGCTTATGACAGCTAGCATCCAATGTCGACTATATGCAACTTATTAACAAAGGCAAAAAAAATACTCGTATACACTAATTTAGATCAAATTTCAATATATTACGCATACACACTTACTCTTCATGGAAAGGTGCAAAAAATAGTTGATTAAGGTTCTTGCCTCCATTGCACCCGAAAACATGACATAAATAGTCCAATCGTTCTTCTTCTATAGTTGGAGTCCATGGAGCTAGATAATTAGGATCACAAAATCCATACACCCCAGATATGCCATCTTTCTGATATGATTCACTTAAGTGCCTAGCATAACAAAAAAAAAAATTAAGTTCATAGAGACACTTATTGAAATCGTCAATTATCTAGAAAAAAATCACAATTAAAAGTCAACTAAATAAATACTTCATGTCCCTCGAAACAAAAATACATACTTCATGAGAATCGACATGTGATCTGATCCCATATCTCTTTGGAAGCACCAATCCAGTATGTCTTCATAATCAAGCCTTACCTCTTGCTCGTTGTAAAACACGCTATCCGGGATCGATAATATGATGTTTCCACGCGTCTTTTTCATCACCATATATAGCTTCTTTCTTCAAAGTCCTCAACAAATCGGTGGTCACCTTGGCATGATCCTTATCAGTAATGTCATACTTCTGAGTAGTTGATGTTTCTGAAGCTGGTGATTTTGAGACAACATCATTTGGTGCCTGTTTTTATACTTACAAGCAAACAAAAAAAAATGATTAATTAAGTTGCAAAAGCTACATTTGTAATTAAGGCATTTGTACTTGCATAACCTTGATAGGAATGTACCTTTATCTTTGGAAAAATTAAGTGAGCAGGCCAAGAAACAAAGGCACACTTTTGATGGCACACTACAATACACTCCTCATTGGGACATGGCAATGGTGCAGTTGGCACAATATCTTTGGTAGTAGAGACTCGACGATAATCGTGTGATAAAGAGGTGAAGTGATTCAAAGTCACTTCTGTTGACCCCAGTATGTGCACTTGTCCAATTGCAACAATTTGAATCTCAAACTCATTCTCAATCGCCAAGCAACAATCATGAATACCCTGGTCCGATTTTTATAGACAATTAAATTCAGGAAGAAGTTATGAATCTGATAGAATTGATCGTAAATGACTGGTGTGAAATAACATGGGCAATGCCACAAATTAAAGGGGATATACTTAGTTTCATAACACACAAAAAAAATGTATTACAATTTCTCTTATCTACTATTTGCAGTTTGCACTACATTTGAGAAGAGCAAGCACATACGCTGCAGTTCATAAATTCCTCCACTATGTTTCAACATCATAAATAATGAGTACAGACTCCAGATAACTCACAGGGCTTTAATGAATTGTTGCTATTTCCTCCACTAATTTTATGTAAATATTTGGTTGTTCTACTTGTGTTGTCGAAACCTCCTCAAGAATGATTTCAACCAAGGCTGAAACTTGACTGAGTCTAAGTTTCAAGGTCTCAACTTCAGCTCAACTTGACACTCAAAGAATGCCTCTATGTACACATTAGAAAGAAGACGTAAGTACATGACATAAATATTGCATGTACATAGATCAAAAATCAAGATGATAGTTTGGAAAATTCATCAGTTATAAAATTGCAATTACTTAAGGCAAAAGACTCCAAGATCTAAGAAAGGGGACAGAACATTAAGTAGGAGAAAGCATTATAGTAGTTCAAGGAAAAAAAAAAGAAAGCTAAGTGCAATTCACTAAAGCCCTGAAGCAGCAACAATTTATGTTAAAAAAAGAAAGAAGAAAGATAGAATTTGGATTTTGGAGATGTAAATTAAGCTAAACAGATAAGCATTTCAGGTACAGAATGAAGACATACTCAACATATTCACACATACACTGCAGTACCAAGTGTACTGATAAAAGGCTCCTACAATCTTAGCTAGTTCTCATGGCATATAGCTCAAATGGAAACAAAATCAACTCTCGATTTACAACTACTTGTATCCTTGATATAAAGAAATTTAAACAAATCCTAAATCATAATATACATACATAATTAACATCCCATAACTTACAGCTTTACCCCCCAGTGGCTCTGTCAAGGCGTTGCCATGGCACGGACCTGGCAAATCAGACACTCAACTCTGTTTTAAGGTGGGGTTTCTCGATTTTGGGTCATAATAAAGTAATATTTTTTAAATCCAAAAATTAAGCTAACTTTTGCCTGTGCTGGTTGCTTGTGGCCTTAAGAAGTCATTGACAATTCATATTAGCATAGTGAAGATAGCTGGAATATCCTATTTCTTTTTTCACATCATTTTTTAATTGTTGGTTTGCTGCTTTTTATGATACATATATCTGCATTTATGTACAGCTTCTGGTGAATCAATTGGAGCCCTTGACGGAGCAACAGTTAGTGAAAATCTACTGCAGCAGTCCTCTCAACAGGCTGAAGAAGCCTTGTCGCAAGGAATGGAGGCACTACAGCAGTCTCTAGCTGAGACATTAGCTAATGGTATTGCAGGCTCTACTGGCTCTTCTGGCAATGTGGCTAACTATATGGGTCAGATGGCCATGGCGATGGGGAAATTAGGAACTCTTGAAGGATTCCTACGGCAGGTATTAATTTTCTTGCAGTACTCTTCATTGTGAAAGATTTCTTCTTTGATGTTAACTGGTAATGTCTTGTAATTCTCTAGTGTAATTTACCAACAGTATCTCAAACTTTTGGGAAAGGTCAAAAGTTATAAAGAAAAGGTCTAGTTTTTAATCACGTGGTCTTTGGTATCTTTTTGCTTCATCTGATTGTCATTCCTCTATGTGAGGATGCATTCGTTTCAACTAAACTTATTTGAACCAACTTTTAGTCCTGAGTTAATGTTTTAGTCTTGAATGGGGTGTGTGTTCATCTCATTGTTTTTATACTGTTCTGGATGTTGGGAAGATGTATTCCTTTTCGAAAATTATTCCGATTACAATTAATAACACTGCACTACAATAATATTGGACAAAACAGAGGTAATAAGACCAGCTATGGAGGAGTTATTTCAATTCACCAGCTAAGGTTATCATCCAACTCAAAGGTTATCTCAATTCACAGTTACCACAAACAACAAACACACTTAATAACACTGCACTACAATAATCAACTACTATAACAACATCTAATAACACTCACAATTCAACTGACACAACAATATTGGATAGAACAGAGGTAATAAGAGAGATATGGAGGAGTTATAGAGTCAGTATCATAGAGCTAACATCATAATGTTTCTTCCACAGCTAACACAATGATAAATTAGGCAGCAAAACATTGGAATAAGTGCAAAACAGCAGCATTTTAAGAAAGGCATAGGTATGGAGGAGCAAAACAGCAACAAAACATATTGGATAGAACAAAATTAATAACAGAGATATGGAGGAGCTATAGAGTCTTCATACCTGAGGCAATTTATGTTCACTAATAGGTTTAGTGTCGTAGTCCATTTTGCGCAAATGAAAACTCGTGGGGGAAGGATTGGGCAGCTGATAATGAAGCGCAGGTTCTTGTTGAGTCACAGCATCCTCAGGACAACTAACAACATAGGGCTCGGGCTTGGGCTCGGGCTCGGGCTCGGGCTCAGGCTCTCGCTCTTGGTTTTGGGGTTGAGAAAGCCCATTACCTCTAGTTAGTAATTGAGTGAAGAAGCCATCTTTTTGCCCTTGTCCACTAAACTGCCCACCACCTTGGCCACCAAAAGTCCCTATTAGACTTGCACCGGCCATAAATTGTTTCATCTGCTCTTGGGTTAAGCATGACATCATAAAAGTCATCATAAATTGTTGGTTGTCTTTCATATGTCTCATCTCTGACATACGGTTAGTTATTTCGGCTCGCATCTGACTGGGTGTTGGACAGAAAATCCAAAGTACTCCGTGTTTGTGATGCCTGACCCAACACCCCTAACACGTCCACCATGCTCGGGCTTCTTGAGTGCTCTAGCCAAAATATCATCTCGACCACCCTCTATGACAACTTCACCTTTTTCCGATTGCGCCTTCAATGCATTCTTAAGATAATAGTGAAGAAGCGAAAGCAAGTTAGAGTATATAGGACAAAGATTTTAGATTTTAGAAAAATGTCAAAAGGAAATCTATTTTACGATTGCATTAGCAGTTTCATGGTCGATTGGATTGTCAAATGTTACTATTCCATCTTTCACAAGTGAACGAGCTCTAATCCATAACTCATGGCGAGGCACTTGCTCGACGTGGATCCCTTGTTTCTGAAGATCATTTGCCTAACATTACATATAAACATATTTAGAATAATTAACAAAATCAATGCCATATAATATAACTGATATTCACATAACTTACAATCTCATCTTCACAGTATTGGTACCCACGGGAGCTTCCTCGATAGCTTGAAACTTTCAGACTTGATCGCTTTCGACTTTCTTCACTAAGCTCCTTGAAATAGTATAGATACAAAGTTAGAACTTAGAACACATAATATTCTATTTGCATAACCAAAATAAAGAATATGAAAAATATTAAATATTATGAAACCTTGAACTTTTCGGTAGTGCACAAGGCTTTAGATCAAATATCCTGGTTGCTTCTTGAGTTTCTTGAGGTGGTTGATTCATGCGATCTTCTTTAGGTTCAGGTACCACTATATTTTCTTGAGCTCCTTCGTTTGCTTGTTCCTTGGGTGGATCAGACACAAGGTTCTCTGGATCAGGAACTAGCTTCTTCTCTTTTCCTGCAGGGGTTAGTTCCTCGTTATAATGATTAGACTCTTCTAGGCGAGTCAATCCAATTTCAAAGTCATCATCATGCCTTTGTTCCTGCAAGGAGTTAGTTTCATCGAATATAATATGGACATTTTCCTCAACACACATTGTACGTTTATTGTAAACACGATAAACTTTACTATTTGAGGCATATCCTAAAAATATAGCCTCATCACTTCTAGCATCAAACTTTCCTAAGTTGTCTTTTCCATTATTATGTACAAAGCATTATTTGCATACAAAAACTCAAAAGTAAGAAATATTTGGTTTGCTTCCTTTGAGCCACTCATAAGGAGCCTTCAATGTAATTGGTCTTAGCATGACTATATTGATGATGTAGCATGCTGTGTTTACTGCTTAAGCCCAATAATTCTTTGGAAGACTACTTGTAATTAACATTGCCCTTGCCATATCCTCTAAGATCTGGTTCTTCCTATCTACTACACCATTTTGTTGTGGTGTTCATGGAACTAAGAAGTTGTGATCTAGACCCTCATTGTTGAAATTCATCAAACTTGGAGTTTTTAAACTCCTTACGATCAGATCTTAGATGTTTTGATTTGAAACCACTCGTTCGTTGAAAAGAATCCATTAAATGTTTCATCTTTGCTATGGAGAAAGATAACCCAAGTATATCTTGAATAATCATCTACTATAACCAATACATACCTCTTACCTGATCGACTTTGAATGCGTACAGGGCCACATAAGTCCATATGCATGAGCTCTAATGGACTTTTTGTGCTTACCATTTTCTTTGGTTTGAATGAGGATCTCACTTGCTTCCCTTTTGCACATGGATCACAAACACCTGGTTCGAGAACTTAATCATTGGTAATCCACCTACTAAGTCTATCCAATTTAGTTTTGTTTAGTAGGGACAAGCTGGCATGACCGCAACGCTTATGCGATAATAGGGAATCTTCTTCAATCACACTTAAACATGTGAGATTATTCCTAGGAACAAGATTGAGATCGACCATGGAGGTATTTCCTTTCCTTGTTCTTTCAAGTATCATGGTTCATGTACGCTTACTGCTAACAACACATGACAAATTAGTGAAACCTTCACTATATTCCCTTTATCACAAAACTAAGAAATTCTGAGTAAATTATGCTTCACGCCCTTGACCAAAAATACGTTATGTATGGAGTGTGACAGAGACTTACCAATCTTACCTACAGCTACAATATTACCAGTTTGGTTGTCTCTGAAGGTCACTATTCCTCCATGGTAAGCTGAGAGTGAGAGAAACTTCGATTCATCACCGGTCATATGCTTGGAACACCCGTTGTCGAGGAACCACATGTTGTTCTGTAATGCCCTGTAATAACTGCCAGTACCAAGATCGAACCAACTATTACATCTTTATTTATTATAAGATAATATAGAGCTACAGGACATTACTGTCGTATTCCTAATATTAGAAATACAAGGAAAAAATAAAATAAAACATGATATCAATATTATAAAACACTAGTTAACAACATATCGTATACTAATTCTAATATTTATTTTCCTCACTCTTGCCTATTCTCAATACTGGTACCAGAAAATAAAACATTTATAATAGTCAACCCAAAAGGATTCTGTATATTCTCAATACTATGTAAAAACACTTTGCAGATAATTATGTAACATAATCAGTTATGATTATATAACATCATTTGGTTTAGTTTCTCCCGACAAATCTCGTGTCACCACCCCTACAATGACGTACGTCACTCCGGTATTATTTTCAGGCCTTTAGTCTCTCCGGATACTTCCGTGTGCACACCCCTACAATGATGTACGTCACTCCATATATAATTCATTCCTCCAACACAAACCACGCACGAACCTCCATTTAATTTTCACATCTTTCCTCCACCACGAACCTTCATTTTATTTTATCACAGTAACATCTTTATATAACCTCATTATTACCACATATGATAGTCTTTTTAGAATCACCTTGTACATAAATCATAAGGTGACAAATACCATTTTCATTATAAACACATTATTTGTAAATCACAATGTATCTTTATTATTAGGAAAACCATTTTTCTACTAATAGTTTATCTAAAAATGTTAATATAACAATACATTATAGCAAAACAATATTAAGAAGGGGTATTTAACAATGTACCTGATAATACTGATGGTACCCTTTTTTAACTTACTAATCTTATTCTCAAACACCCTCTTTTTTTTTCTTTTTTTTTGTTTTCCTTACTGCTCTCCTGCCAAGATACTAAAGTTTAGTAGCTTATTTATAGGTTAAGAATTGCGGCTTAATGGCGGCAAATTAAAAAAAAGCAGTTTACGTAGAGAATTTTGTATGGTAAATCACCCGCGTCTATTTGTTTTAAGTTGACGAGGATACATATGGCAAAGTTATAGTTGGTTTAGGATATACACGCTTATTTTTCTTTTCTCCTCTGTATTACAATTAAGCAAACCTAGTAGGCTAGTAGAGCTGTCAATTTGGTTAATAAACTGCTGGTTGAACTGAACAAACTGAAATTTAAACTGAATTAAACTGAACTGGGAGTAACTGTAACTGAAATCAACTGAAAAATGCTAAACTGAAACTGAAATAAACTGTAAATGAAAAACCAAAACTGAACTGCAACTGAACTGAAACAAACTGTAACTGAAAATAACTGTGAAAAACTGAAAAGTTGATCAATCAACTGAACTGAACTGAATATTTAACTGAATTAACTGAACTGATTCAAACTGAAACTGAAACTGAACTGAACTGATTCAAACTGAACTTTTTTAAACTGATTTTTAATTGTACACGAACCGAATTCACATATTAGCCAAATTTATGATAGTACCTCCAATTCACATAGAAACACAGAAAATGAACTCACACTGTGTCAGCCTTTAATATACTTGAGCGTCAAAATAAAGCATGTGCTCAAAATTGGGAGATAAATTATATTTTGACGCTAGGTTTGTCACTCTATTAGCGTCGCCCCAAGGCTAGGACGTCTAAATATCAGATTGTGTCCCCACTCCCCCATACTAGGAAGCATGTGCCACGATTTCTATATTTGTTGCCCATCTTGGGGCGTCACATTCATACACTACGTCGCCCATCTTGTAAGATTTTAGGCGATAGTTACTTCTATAAATTTCTTTGCCCGATATTATTTACGTTTTCCACACAATTAAAAATTTGTTACCCGTATTCAAGTAAAACTACTATTTCATTAATTGTGGCCAATCTTTTGTCTAATTAATTTTACAGTTTTTGTTTCTCAAATTAGACAAGGATTGCTACTACCTCTTCTATTTCTCAAATTAAACAAGTGATACTGAAATAGATCCATCCTTCCAATCTTCTCTCCAACACTTAAGTTGAAGCGAGTAACCCTACTCTATCCCTAAACTAGTGAATATGAAACATTTGCTACACATCCTAAAATAAAGTATATGTAAGTATTTAACCATCATTTCTGCGTGGATAAAAAGAACAATTTCCCCTATGCTCCATGGGTGACATTGAGATAATAAAAAGAAAGAACATGATCTTGCTGAGGAGCTTTTACACATGTTTACAGCAAGAAATTAACAACTAAATTACAATAAAAAAATAAAAATACATAGAAAATAACAAAAATACACACCAAAATCTGAACCAATTTCAGTACAGCAAGAAATTAACAACTAAATTACAATAAAAAAAATAAAAATACATAGAAAATAACAAAAATACACACTAAAATCTGAACCAATTTCAGGTATTCTAAGGAAGATATAAACAAACCAAGCATAAATCTACATATATCAAAGCAAATAAAAAAAATATATCAAATTCGAACTTTATAAAAAACATGTATAAATCTGGGTAAAATCCAATTACTTCACAATTACATTCATTCATTACAAAAATGAAAACAAGATCTAAAAGTTACACAAAAAACAAAAAAAAAAAAATTACAGTAAAAGCTTTACTTATACTGAAATACGAAGAAAAGAGCAAAGAAGAAGAAGAAAAAAATATTAACAGAACAGGGGAAGTGAAGATCTAATACAAAAAAAAAAGGGAAAAGAAGAGGAAAGGTAATGAATGAAACGAAGGACACCACCATAATCGAACGGCCAAACCGCCACCACCGACGAATGAGAGAAAGTTTGCTAGTTTGCTCTACCTTCTGTCTGAGGAAAAGTAATGGCCGCAAATGATAGTCGGTATTATCCAATTCACCTACTGCTAGTTTGGTCTACCTTCTGTCTGAGGAAAAGTAATGGCCGCAAAGAGAGAAAGTTGAAGGAGATCTACCATGAGAGGGAGGAGTAGAATCGGTTGAGGGAGAAGTGAGAGTGAAGGAGGCTGAAGGATGAGGAGGAGGAGGGAAGATGGGGTTAGGGTTAGAAAGGGTTTAAATCAATGGTTGGATTTTGATCTTTATCAAATCAATGGTCTTAATTCATAATCTTTGACATCAATTTTTGACCAATGAGAATTGAGAGTTGTCAATGACATGGATTGCTAACTTAATCAATGGCTAGATTCTCATCTTTCTCAATTCAATGTCTTGTTCTTAAACAAAAAAAAGCCTAAACTACTAATAAACAAGTATTGTATTTTGATATTATTATGATTTGAGTATTCTAATTTCTAGTTCTAATATTATTATTTACTAACTTTAGAAATTAGTAGTAATTACTAGAAATTAATAGAAATTAGAAACTTTCGAAACTAAATTAGTATTATTGTTTTTAAAGAAATTATTTTTCTAAATTTATAATTTAAAAATATGTGAACATGTTACATGCGGTGATTAGGGTTTAATTTAATGCTAACATGTAAGACGTAACACAATAACAGTTAACATACTACTACTACTTGTATAGGTCTTACATTAATACTTAAGTTATTGGTTATAAACTTATATTAATCTACGATTATTTCTTCTATTAAGGTATATTTCTTATAACCTTACTTATACAAATATTTACTATTACTCGGCTATAATTTGATTGTATTCAGTTAAGTGAACTTATATAAGTTATAACAAGCCTTAATCAGTACTAGACCTTAGCTTATAGTATACTACATATACGAATTTTCGCTTTTCATATCAGTATCTTACTGATAAGCAATAAGGTTTACTACGACATAGTAACAATAATTAACTACTTGTTTCAATTCAATTAGATGATTTGGGTTTCAAATGAATTTAACTTAAAGACGATTAGCCTTAGATAGAGTATTGTATCTTCTATTAGGTTAATTACTTAACTTACATTGATACATTTGTTGATATTATCCAATATCCATTATCTTAAACGAACTTACGCCATCTTGAATTAGCTAATCGACTTACATCGATACATCGATCTAATCCAATATTAACTTGTTTTAATTCAAATTAGATGTTTTGAGTTACAATATGAATTTAACTTAGAGACGATTAACTTAAATGAAGCATTGTTATATTGAACCAATCTACTGAGTTATATTGTTTTACATCTGTTTGAATTAGATGCTTTCGGTTCCGAAATGAATTCAACTTAAAGATGATTAACTTAAGCAGAGTATTGTTATTATCTTGAATTAAACTTAGGGTACTGTTAAAGTAGATGTTTTGAGTTTCAATATGAACTTAACTTAGAGACGATTAACTTAAATGGAGTATTGTTATATTGAACCAATATACTGAGGTCCATTGTTCTACATTTGTTGCAACTCAATTAGATGCTTTCAGTTCCGAAATGAATTCAACTTAAAAAGATGATTAACTTAAGTAGAGTACTATTATTATCTTGAACTAGTTTATCGACTTACATTGATACACTCATTCAAATAACAACATGTTTCAATTTAAGTAAACGTTTTGAGTTTCAATTACTTTATCGACTTACGTTGATACATTCATCTAATCTAATATCAATTGTAATTTCTTTTAGTTTGGCTAAGATATGTGAGTTTCAAATTGAATATAACTTGTTAACGATTAACTTAAATGGAGTATTGTTATCTTGATTTCACTTATCGATTCACATAGACACCTTGAGCTAATCCATAATCAACTTATTTTACATCGATTATAGATATATTAATCCATTGAACTAATACATTAAGAGTAAGACATTAACATAAATTTTTCTTATTCCAAATCATTTATATTACTAATAAAGTACACTTTAACCGATGTCACTTTCATTCACGTTTTTATGAAGTACAACTGTTTTTTCGAGGCAATTGTGGAAGTGTCGACAACACTTATTTGTTGCATTAATTTTTAACCAGGCCCGAAAAAACACATGGCCAAAACCGACATGAAGCACAATTTTTCCCGAACAAATACAAGAGTGTGACTAACTTCTACCCGAACCGATGCGATTATCGTTGAAGTTATGTGGTTTTCGTCAATAACTGAAATAAACCGAAACGAAAATGAAAACAACTGCAACAAATTTTAACTGATATGGATTCAACCGTTGGTTGGTTTAACTGTTTGGTTAAAACTGATTTAAACTGCAACTGAACTGAACTGAAAATGGAAAGGAAAAAAACTGAATTAAACTGAACTGAAAAGTTTGTTAACTGAACTGAACTGAACTGTTAATTATTTCAACTGATACAAACTGAACTGATATCAACTGAACTGTTTGGTTATAACCATAACTGAACTGTTGAACTGAATTGACACCTCTATTAAGGCTAGCCTAATGTATGTGCCAAAATTTAGTGGCCAAGTCAACTATTACAAGATAATATACGAAGTATTACCATCCTACGTAGGTATGGTGATGTTTATCACCATAGCAAAGGTAAGTAACTCAATTAGCAACGGACAAGTGTCATGGGTGTGGTTTAATTCGAAACCCACAAATATAGTTTTTTACGTATTCTCTGAAAATGGGTAGCGATTGTCAGTCAATTGGTAAAATCATTAGTGAGGATTCTAAAAACTAAATAACGTTAGTCATTAGGTTAACCATCTATAAGTTTGGAGCATCCTAGGTTTATGTGATACTTACTAAAAATCCTACTAGATATATATTTATAAGCTCATAAACTAGTGATTGATAATTTTGTTAACCTTTGACCCTTAAAGTACTTTATAAACTATAATGTTAATATAAATGACATATGTATGCATATATAACTTACCCTGAGTAATTGCACAAAGCCAAGGAAACAGATAACATTACCTAAAATCATCATATACACGACAAAATAACGTATATAAGATCTTAGGGACTAGCTTATCTTATAATAATACTTTTAACTTTCAATCCCTTACTAATATTTATAATAAATATTTTTTTTCCTAGTTATTACATTATCCCCTCTTTAAAAGAAGTTTCATCCTCGAAACTTGAAGTTAAATTACCTTAAAATAAGTGTGGGTACTTGTCTCGTATGTTGTTCGACTTCCCATGTAGCTTCTATTTCGACGTGATTTTACCATAACACCTTTACCAACGGAATTACTTTGTTGCGTATTACTTTATCTTTATGATCTACAATTTGAACAAGTTGCTCTTCATAAGTCAAAACTTCTCCAACTCGAAGAGGGGGTATATTAATGATTTTGGATGGGTTTGGTATATATCGGTGTAAAAGTGAAACGTGGAACACATCATGAATTCGAGAAAATTCACTAGGGAGTGCTAACGGTAAGCTAGCTTCCAATTTTTGATAATCTAAATGGCCCAATGTATCTAGGACGAAGTTTTCTTGCTTTGCAAACCTCACTACTCCTCTGGTAGGGAAACTTTTAGAAATACTGACTCACCTACTGAAAATTCTACATGTCTTCTTTTAAGCCAGCATAACTTTTCTGACGACTCTGTCAGTTCTCATTTTCTCTTGAATGATTCAACCTTGTCAGATGTTTCTTGTATCATTTCAGTCCGATTATCTTGATTCATTTCTAATAAAGAGGTTCTACATTTCCGTCCATATAAGCTTCATAAGGTGCATATCAATGCTAGCATGGTAACTATTGCTATAAGAAAATTTTATCAATGGCAAATGCTTTTTCCATGAACCTTTGAATTCTAAAACACAAGCTCGTATCAAGTCCTCTAAAGTTTGAATTGTTCTCTCAGTCTGGCCATCTGTAGCTGGGTAAAGGTTGTGCTAATGTTCAGTTGTGTACCCAATGCTTTTGTAACTTTTGCCAAAACTTAGACACATATCGGAATCTCGATCAGACACAATAGAGCTAGGTACTCCATGAAGTCAAACAATCCCTTCAACATACTTTCTTGCTAATCGCTCAAGATCCCAAGTATTATCAATTGCTAAGAAATGAGCACTTTTTGTAAGCCTATCCACTATAACCCATATAGAATTCATCCCTTGAGGAGTTTTTGGTAACCCCGTAACAAAATCCGTTGCTATTGACTTCTATTTCCAACTAGGTATATCCAAAGGCTGTAAAAGTCTTGAATAGGGATGGAAATGGGGCGGGTCAAGTAGGAGACCCGCCCCATCCCCGCCCAAGTGGGGCGGGGATGGGTCTAGGTTTGGTGGGGATGGGACGGGGATGGGGATTAAAATTCTACCTGCAATGAGTGGTGGAGCGGGTATGGATTTTATGCTATCCCCACCCCATCCCCGCCCGCCCCGCCCCATCCCCGCCCACCCCGCCCCACTGCACCCCCGCCCACCCCACATATATATGATTAAAATTCTATTGATATACTTATATTATTAATTATTTTATCTTGCAAAATATAAATATGTGGGTATGACGTAGGTACGAAGCGGGTGCGGATACTCATGTGGGTGGTAGGGGTGGGGATGAAGTGGGTACGACGCGGATATGAAGCGGTTGCGGGTACCCATGCGGGTGGTGGGGCGGGGATGTGTATAAATATGTACTTGGTGGGTCGGGGATGGGTCTGAAATTTTCCCCGGCAATGGGTGGTGGGGCGGGGATGGGGATTGGAATTTTATGCGAGTGCGGGTGTGGAGGTACCATCCTCCGCACCCGCCCCGCCCAATTGACATCCCTAGCACCCTTCAAGAGTCTTGAAGGGTGCTGATGTTCTTGTTGGACATTTGGCAACGAACTCTGCAATTTCTATGGAGTGTACAGAGTAAAGGGTATTATGTGCTCCATTCATGATTTTCCTTTTTAAATCTATCTTATTCGGTACACACAATCGTCCTTGAAAACAAAGTGATCCATCATCTTGTATAACAAAACCAGTCTCTTTCCCAATCAACACTCTTTCATGAATCTTCTCTAATCATGAATTCGTTTTCTGCAACTCCTTAATTTGTTCACTCAAGGTTGGTTCGATTCATAAGGCTGCTAAATATCCTTCCAGTTCACCTACAATAAACTCAATTTCTAGCTTTCGAAATTTTCTTCGGATAACAGGATGTGTAACAGCCCGCACTTCCGAGCTGCTAACTAATCACAATTAAGATACACAAAACAAAATCAACACTTAACAAACCTCGAATTTGCATTTATTTACAGCGGAAACTAAACCTATAAAAACGATCCTGGATCTGTGGGTCGGGCCCACAATATAACAACTTGAAAATCAAATAACAGATTACAAATACTTTGAAACAAAACATCTAACTTTAACCTCAGCCACCATTTCATAACATAAAACTCTTTTCTTGATCAATAATCATATTCCACGACCTCGACATCAACCCTGCAAAATCACTAACAATGAACCCTGCCCCCACCAGGACAGGTTCGAAGAACAAAATCAGAAAAACTGAGTACACACTGTCCAACCAGAAATTCTTTTAGTGGCTTAAAATATAGTTGTGCGGTTTATTACTCATCAAGTGGAACAATCCCAGACTTCAAAAATACTTAAAATCAAATAGTTAGAAATGTTTCTATCACGACTCCAGCAACCCTTAACTAGAAAGTTCCAATAAAGAGTACTCATACATATACTACAGATAATAAGTTCCTTGCCATAAGGACAATGTTCAACAACAGTTGAAATACATAAGCTCATCCCAAAACCTCATTTTGGTGCTTAAGACCATTCGTATACAATTCATGCTAGAATTCAGATGCTTCACAAGTAAGTACTTGTTTAAAAATTTCAGGATTACTATCCTTGCACAATCGTATTAAAGTAAGAATTTTTATCATGAAGATCACCACTTAGATCATTCAAAAACCCTTTGGGTCGATAGCATTTAATTTCATTGGGTAAAGCGAACACGAATAGAAGGGGCTCCTTACACAAGGAGCCGACTGTCTCTAAGCTAATGGAGGTCGTCACCCCACCGTTTAAATATTTATGCTTGCAAGCCTTAACCAGGACATGTCCCATTTTTATTATCTGCTGGACTTCACCCACCCAGCGAGGGTTCGAAAGGAGATCACCCATCCTCCAAGGGTTGTTGTTCATACCGTACCTTATTTGGTATCGGCCTTTACCCACTTGTATCCATAGTTTATTTACATAAATAGTTTAAATGCACAGTTTATCAATACCACACGTGTTTCAAAGAACACATATTTATCCATGAAGAGGAAAAATAATCACCACTACTATGGTGTTGCTAATCATTGCAAGACTTGGATCTTCTTTTGAAATCTTTTGTTTTACGTCAACAATTTCACATATTAGTTACGTGTAAAGATATAAGGAAATAATCAATTCTTTACGGCTTGTAAAAGTCGTATAGGCACTTAGTATGCTCATTTAAACTTTACCAAAAGGGCTGAGTTAATAAGAACATTTGGAACTTTTGTCAAAATAATTACAGCAAAAATACTGAATTTAAAATGAACATAACTTCCTGCTTGGTACTTCGAATTAGAATTTCCAAAACTTAACCTCAATAACTTTTGGATCATGACTACTCAAAGGAACAATACCAGCTCCATAACACATATTGAGCATCTCGCTCCATAAATGTTGTTTACTTTCCCCCATAAAACAATCACTAAATCATAATGCTTATTTTTCCCAATAACACAAACTTATATCTTTCAAAACTAATTATACTCTTGTTCTTAATTCGTATCGCATACTCAATTCCAAAGTGTATCAACGACTTAAACTCCGTCCGTAAATTAATATAAAACAAAACAAAGTTGAAATGTAATTAACATATCCAAAATACCTGAACCTCAATAATCTTATAATAACACAACTCGAAATCAAATAATCTCACTTACCTCAAATATTCCTTTCAAGGAAGTAATATACATAAAACGTATTCAAAATCAAATGTCTCTCCGCAGTCGAACTCATAACATAATCAAAATGTAAAATATGTTTCTCAAAGACTCATAAGATAATTAACTATTATCGAACCCAATTATAAGCTCGTGCGATTAATCTGTAATTTTACTTGTAGACTATAAGGTATCCTCTAACATGATTTGGCAATTCCCTTCATCATAATATTTTTCTTTGTACCTGGACTTCCGTCTTTAACTTATAGCATCTAAACTATATCATTCCAAAATTCTCATGATATGAATTTTCCCCTTAAAGGTTTTCTTATTCCCAATACATGAACTTTCATTGCCAGAATATAACCTTATTACATTATCATAAATCACCCACAATTACTATGGCAAGTCAAAATATCTCACTCCTCCAATACTCAACTCGTTGTCCTCATCCTTCTTAAATTTATAATTCACAACCATACGTCCCCATGTATTTGTACTGAAGCTCATATTAGCCTTAACACCATACACTTAGTATTGTCATTATATAACTTTAATTACCATGCTCTCTATCATCTAGATTTATTTTTTCTTTCCCAATATCCATTTACATAATCTGATTTATCTTACAAGAAAATTATATCTTTAAACTTTCTTACTTAATCCAATTCCAGATATGACCTTTCATAGCTTAAATACTGTAAGTTACACTTTTCTATTTCATATTCTTTTAAACCACCACCCATATCTTGATCCTTTATTTCTCTAATATGACCTTCACATTTCAGATCTTACTCTCAATATTTAATATTTCGTCTCAAATACTTATTTTGGTTATAACATCTCTTGGACTCACAAAGCTATTGTAACCACTCTATTAACCCTTAGATTAATGTTGAACTTCCAAAATTCTCTTCCAAATAATTAGATATCTAACTTGACTTTTATACATAACATTTTATACTCTTTAACACTTCTCATTGATACCCATAATAGAAGTTTTCCAAACTCAGTTATCACCTTCCCTCGACTTAGTCAACATAACTCAATTTAGTGTCTGATACTTCCCAAAACCATCACTCCAGCCCTTTTACATCGATATCACTGTTACAAAACTCATTTACTTAACTCTATGTTACGACTTTGAGTGTTTCTCATTCCCTATATATATTTAACTTCCAATAATATACTTTTATAGTCATCTGATCTTTAAGAACCATATAATTTTTATATCGACAACTGACCCATTAATTGACGTTGGCACTCCAAAACTTATACAATCACCCAACTCCACTTTTCAAATAATAACTAACATTCTCAAACATAACTCTTCGATCTACTAATTTGTCCCACAACTACTTTGACATAACTTTCCAATATTACAGACCCAAATTCCTCAAATAGTCCTTGTTGCTATCCTTCTATGACATAATGTAACCTTCTTAATCTGAACTTATTTTCCTATTAATAATAGTTCATACTATTTTAGTTCATAGTTTACTACATGTATATTTCCGTACTCAAATAATAGTCCTCCAGAACTCATGTTATAGCGTATTCTGAAATTACAACCATAACTCCAAACCCATATCTTCCAACCTCTAAGGCATGTATTTCGAAATGGGTAATCAGACATCATAATTGATTTCTTAAAAATTCATACACGAAACTTGAACAAGAATTAATGTTACCAAAATGTGATACCGAGGTTCTCAACAACTTACGTATTATGCTCTTATAAAGTTTATACAATTATAACCATATATAAACGAACTCTTTTCTGAAATCATAATTGAGCTTCATAACCTTATCCATTCCCCTAATATGTAAATCATTGAACTCATAGAATCAAACTTATAACTATTGAAAATATAGTGAAATTCTCATTTAGAACCAAATGTACATGCCTTATTCATATCACAAAACATGGTTCATCAAACAAATTTATACTATCAAGTCTCAAAACAACATAACTTATAACCAATAGAACTTAACATGCGATTTAGTTCTACCTTTGTCTTAAAACTCAAAAACATGTATTTCAGAAACCATATAGTACACAAATCACATTTTTTTTATACAACATAAGTTTAACTTATGAGAACATATCAAGATCAACTTATATAGTTTATATGATCAATCGAAATATCAATAATATATTTGAAAAATGGAAGGACATGTGTGTACCTCCTTCATTTTCCCCAAGGAATGCTCAATTCCATAATAATTCTTCAAGATCCGACATCTCTAAATTCTTTATCAATCTCCAACAATCACCTCACAATAATATGAACAACAATTAACATCCTTACTACCAATTAGATAAACAAATTGAATTACTCATACTTTCTAAGCTCTTCCATGAACTAACCACCACAACTCTTATATATAACCCATTCTACTAATCCAACTCACAACATCAATTCCATCTCTATTTAACATCATTCTGATTTCAAAGAGTATTATCAAACAACATAATTTATAAAAATCAGTTTTTATAAACTTACTTAAGTGGCTTACTTCATATTAGAAGCTTCAATCCAATAAGAAAGATAAAATATTCAATCTTTAAGTTTAACAACTCTTATCATAACTATATTTGCTAATCAATAACAAAATTTAGAACCAAGTTTATTTCTAAAATCATAAGATAAAATCCAATTGCACCACACTTGAATTGGAATCGAAGGAATTAAGAAAAATTAGCTTATACCTTCATATGGAAAGGAATACCAACAATGGCAGTAACAAGGCAACAAGTTAGCAATGACAACATGGGCAAACAAGCCAACCACGACAGCAGCGCAACACAAGGTACAGCAGCAGTGCTGAACTTGTGTGAGGTGTAACTCCTAGTTCCGAACTCCGAATTGAGCGATTTTTGTGCCCAAATTCATTAGCTCGAAGTGATCTACAACTTTCATTCAGCAAAAAATAGCAAAATTGGACTGCATTTTGTAGATAATTGAGGAAACAGATTGTCGGAGTAAAACAGAGGAGAGAGAAATGAAGATAGGAACACCAAACTTACAAAGACCATAACTCATAGCTCCGAACTCCAAATCAAGTGATTTTTGTGCCCAAATTCATAAGCTCAAAGTGATCTACAACTTTGATTCAGCAACAAAGAGCAAAATTGGATTTCATGTTGTAGATAATTGGGGCAACAGATTGTCGGAATAAAACAGAGGAGAGAGAAATAAAGATAGGAACACCAAATTTGCAAAGACCATAACTCATAGCTCCGAACTCCGATTGAAGAAATTTTTGAGTCTAAATTCAATATCTCGAAGAGATCTACAACTTTGATGAAGGAACAAAGACTAAAAAATGAGTGCATCTTGCTTGAATTCGACGGACAGAACAAGGAAGAAGGAGGACAGTGAATAGAGAGAGAAAATGAATTGGGGTTTGGGGTTTCTTTTATTTTGTTGAAGGGAATTGAGAGATATAATATGAATGAGAAGGAGGAAATTGGGTATAAGTTCTTTATATCTTTAATGAAGAATTGTGAGAATTTGACAACAAGGAAATAATGTGGCATTCTCAACATAAGCCACATACATTATAGAGAAATAATAGTGTTCTTTTTTCTCTTTTATTTTTTTTTTTCTAAAAAAAACATCAAGGTATCCATAAAAACATATACCATAACACCAGTTTACCATTTTAATAATTGTGTTCCCTTTTGTCTTTAAATATTATAATCCATCCTACTATTAAAATATAATAATTAAACTAAGATAATTAATTAGTCTTTTATTAAACTTACTTAAAAATCAGGGCTGTTACAGGATGAATGGTAAGTAAGTTAAGGGTAGCGTAAATTTTCCTACTAAGAGCATCGATTAGCCTTTCGAAGGTGATATTGAATATCCAATTCATAATCCTTTATAAATTCTGAACACCTTCGTTGTCTCATGTTTATATCTTTTTTGAGTGAAGATGTATTTAGGCTTTTATGATCTGTGTAAATTTTACACTTAACCCCATATAAATAATGTCTCCAAAATTTCAATGCAAAAATAATGGTGGCAAGTTCAAGGTCATGGGTAAGATAATTCTACTCGTGAGGTTTTAACTGACGAGATGCATAATCTATCACTTTCCCGTGTTGCATCAACACACATCCCAACCCTTGTCTGGAGGCATCACTATATATTTCTAAACCTTCGGTACCACTTGGAAGAGTAATAATTGGAGTTGTGGTAAGACAACATTTCGGTTCTTGGAATGCTACTTCACACTTGTAACTCCACTCAAACTTCGTAGTTTTTCTTATTAGGTTTGTGATAGTTTGATAAATTCGGGAAAAGTTTTCCACAAATCAACGGTAATATCCTGCTAACCCTAGGAAACTTTGTACGTACTTTTGACACATTGGTGGGTCGAGGCCAATTAATGATTGCTTCTACTTTCTGGGAATCTACTTGCACACCTTCTGATCTAGACACAACATGCCTTAGAAATTCTATTTTATCTAACCAAAATTCACACTTTTTAAATTTTGCAAATAACTGGTTCCTTCTCAAAGTTTTCCGAACTATTCCCAAATGTTCCTCGTGCTTTCTCTTAATTTTGGAATACACTAAAATATCATCAATAAACACAATAAGAAAATGATCTAGATAAGGTCTGAAAATTGTATTCATAAGGTCCATAAATACAGCTGGGGTATTGGTAAGACCAAAAGGCATAACAAGAAACTCATAATGTCCGTACCTCATTCTAAAAGCAGTTTTTGGAATATCTAAAGGTTTGATTCTTAATTGATGATATCTAGATCGTAAGTTTATCTTTGAAAATACCGACGGACCTTGTAATTGGTCAAAAAGGTAATCAATACGAGGCAAAGGATATTTATTTTTAATGGTTATCTTCTTAAGTTCTCTATAGTCTATACATAACCTTAGGGTTTCATCTTTTTTTCTTTACAATTAAAATGGGTGCTCCCCATGCATGGTGACATACTTGGTTTAATATATCCTTTTTCCAATAACTCATCAAGTTGTATCTCCAGTTCCTGTAATTCTGCAGGTGCCATCCTATATGGTGCTTTTGAGATAGGTGCTACCCCAATACTAACTCAATAGTGAAATCAATTTCTCTTTGCGGAGGCATATTACAATTTCTTCAGGAAAGACATCTTGAAATTTTCTAACAACAAAGATGTCAGAAATTTCATGTTCCGATTTTTCAGTACTAGTAACATCACAAAGGTATCCTTCACAACCTTGTCTCAACATCTTTTGTGCTTGAAGAAAAGAAATGATTCTAGATTCTGGTTTTGTCTTATTATTCTGAAATGTGACTATCTTTTCTTCAGAATTTACTAAGGTTACAAATTGCTTTTGACAATCTACTGTGGCACGATGTTTATTCATCCAATCCATTCCTAATATAACATCAAATCCCTAAGGTCAAATTATCAGATCAATATATTTCCCTCTATGCTTAAAGGACAATTTTTATATATTGTTTGACACAAGATAATATTTGTTGTAGGAAGGCTAACGCAAAATTCTAAATTTGGCATTAGGATCCAAATGTAGATTTTTAAACATGGTAATGGATATAAACGAATGGGATGCCCCAGTATCAAATAAAACATGTATCGGGAAAGAGTGTATAGAAATGTTACCCGTAACTACTTCACTTGAGTTTTCGACCTCTTGTGGATCTGTCATAAATGCACGACCAAAAAGTTGAATTTTGACGTTGGATAGCTCCACCTTGATGTCTAGAGGTAGGTTTTGAGGTGTAGGGATTAGGTTTAGTTACTTGCATTTGGCATTCTACCTATCTCTCAAGGGAAATCCTTTCTTAAGTGACTTGTACTTCCACAAGTATAGCAACGATTATTTGCAAATCTACACTTTTGAGTTGGATGATTGAAATAACCACATTTGACACAAGGGGTTTTTGATAGTGGATTGGAGGTACAAAGGGTTTTGCATTCCCGATGTTAGGCCTTTTATGAAAATTTCTATTTATAGTACGTGTTCCTTCCCACTTCCTTTTATACATTGCATCTTCTGCCTCTCTTTCTTAATTATTTCTCTCAGCTTTGCTGCCTTATTTCATACATCTCTCGGTAGCTACGACAATTATGGGTGGAAAGTCGGTCACATAGTTCCCAATTAAGACCCCTCTCAAACTTATCAATTCTTAGCTCCTCAGTTGCTACCAGGTGTGGTGCAAATCGGGACAATTCCATAAAATTTACTGCATAATCCATAACAGGCCTATTGTCTTGCTCTAATTGATTAAATTCTTCCTCTTGCTGTCTTTTTAGGGTTTAATGGGTAAAATTTTGCTCTCATAATATCTTTCCACTGAGTCCATCCAAAATCCTCATTATTTTCTTCTTTCCTTCACAGTTTCCCACCACAGATATGCGCTCAACTAGATAATAAATAGCAAATCCTACTTTCCATTTTTCAGGGCATATCATAATAATTTATCCATACTTCTCACCCAATCCTCAAACTCTATTAGGTTTTAGGATTACAACTGGCCATTTTTCAAAAATACCTTGCACTTCTCCTTCATAATTTTTGTTTTTAAGCATTTCAAAAAAAATAATGTGACTTCCTTAACATTTCCCTCTTCGTTATCATGGCTGGGACTAGTTGGTTCTCTTGTGTGATTGGTTAATTGCAGATTCCATTATCCTAAATACATAAAAGATTGAAGTTAACATCGTATTGTGTTAGGTTAGTATAGCATTTGTGAATGAATGAGTATAATAAGCAAACCTATTTCTAATTCAACCATCCGATAGGGTGAAAATAACAAAATATGCACCCTACATCACCTTAAGCCAAGTGTCAACATATTATACAGGCAAAAATGGTTGACACCTAACATATAAAAGAGTTTCTTCAACTTGATATCTTCCTTACTCGTCGCCATCCTCTCCTGGTGCATCCTGGTCCTTATTGAGATCAAAACTTCCACATGATTCTGTCTCATCATTAGAGACAAATACCATGTGGTCCATTTCATAAGCTAGCAGTTCTCCACATAATTCTTCAAAAGTTGCGGTCCATCTTGGCCTTCCTAATCCAAACCTTAAGTATTTCTCCCAATTTCGAAATCCATTAACTATCAGGTCGCTATACTTATTCTTATTCTTAAAGGAGTCCTACAGAGCATTCGTTGAAAGTGTTTCATTTAGAGCAAAAGTAAAATAAGGTGTAGTCATTCCACATTCAGGGAAGTGAGTATTAAATGCATCAATAGCTCTTGCTTAACGATTAATGTGATCAATGACACTATAGTCAGGATCCATCGTTAGTGCTTGTGGAGAAATTGGCCCTGCCATTCTAAGATAATAAAAATACATGATAATAATCATGAGATAACTTCAATAAGTAATAAACTATAAGTACCCCAACCCTTTCTCTCAAATAGGTTACTAATGTAATTATTAATATTTTATTACATTTACTTTTATTTCTAATATTACATTAGTGGCTCGGATACCAAACTATAACGCCTTGTAATTTATATAATTCTAATAAAAAGAACATTAAATATCAATACCAGGATCGAACCAACTATTACATCTTTATTTATTATAAGATAATATAGAGTTTACAGGACATTACTGTCGTATTCCTAATAATAGAAATAAAAGGCGAAAACAAAATAAAACATGATGTAGCATGCTGTGTTTACTGCTTAAACCCAATAATTCTTCGGAAGACTACTTGTAATTAACATTGTCCTTGCCATATCCTCTAGGGTCCGGTTCTCCTTTCTACTACACCATTTGCTGCAAAATTCATCAAACTTAGAGTTTTCAAACTCCTTACCATGGTCAGATCTTAGATGTTTTAATTTGAGACTACTCGTTCATTGAATCTTTTTAGCAAATGTTAAGAATTCATTAAATGTTTCATCTTTGCTATGAAGAAAGATAACCCAAGTAAATCTTGAATAATCATCTACAATAACCAATACATACCTCTTACCTGATCGACTTTGAATGCATACAGGGCCACATAAGTCCATATGCATGAGTTTTAATGGACTTTGTGTGCTTACCATTTTCTTTGATTTGAATGAGGATCTCACTTGCTTCCCTTTTGCACATGGATCACAAACACCATGGTTCGAGAACTTAATCGTTGGTAATCCACCAACTAAGTCTATCTAATTTAGTTTTGTTTAGTAGAGACCAGCTGACATGACCTCAACACTTATGCAATAATAGGGGATCTTCTTCAATCACACTTAAACATGTGAGATTGTTCCTAGGAACAAGGTTGAGATCGACCACGTAGGTATTTCCTTTCCTTGTTCTTTCAAGTATCTTGGTTCCCGTACTCTTATTGCTAACAACATATGACAATTAGTGAACTTCACTATATTCCCTTTGTCATAAAACTGAGAAATGCTGAGTAAACTATGTTTCACGCCCTCGACCAAAAATACATTTTTTATGGAGTGTGACATAGACTTACGAATCTTACCTACAGCTACAATATAACCAGTTTGGTTGTCTCTGAAGGTCACTGTTCCTCCATGGTAAGCTGAGAGTGAGAGAAACTTGGATTCAACACCGTTCATATGCTTGGAACACCTGATGTCAAGGAACCACAAGTTGTTCTGTAACGCCCTGTAATAAATGCCAGTACCAAGATCGAACCAACTATTGCATCTGTATTTATTATAAGATAATATAGAGTTACAGGTTATTACATTCATAATTTAAATATATTAGAAATACAAGGCGAAAATAAAATAAAACATAATATTAATATTATAAAACACCATTTAACAACATATCGTATATTAGTCCTAATATTTATTTTCCTCACTCTTGCCCATTCTCAATACTGATACCTGAAAACAAAAATTTATAACAATCAACCCGAAATGGTCTAGTACATTCTCAGTACCATGTAAACACACTTTGCAGATAATTATATAAAATAATCAGTTATGATTATATAAAGGGAAAATTGTTTTAAATAATTCAACCTTTGTGTGGTCTTCCAATTTCAAGTCTAAATTTTGATTATTTCTTATTGAGTTAGGCTTGTAGGGTTTTTTTCTTCTATTGAGTTTTAACCTATTTGTGACCTATTTAGTAGGTTACATGTGCCATGTGTCGCCAAATGATTGGTTTGTTATTTTTTGTTTTATTTTCTCTCTAATCCCCTCCTGCTGTCATCTTTCTCTTCCATCTCCCTTAGGACCACCCCACACCCACCCTCCCACCCCTCCCCTCCCCTCCCCTGCCCCTGCACCAACAGCGTCCCCTCACCCTACTCCTCCCCTCCCCTGCCCCCCGCTGCGTTTCCATCAGCAGCAACCCCTACCCCCATCCCTCCCCCCACCTCGCCCACCAAGCACCCTTCCTCCTCCCCACGCAGCCCCCCGTGCCTCCCCCTCACTCCCTCACTCTCGCAGGCGCACTCGTCTCCGTCCTCCTCCCTCACTCTCGCTGGCAGCCCGCAGCCGTAATCCTTCAAATCAGTCGCCTCCTTTGTTTCTTTCAGGGCAGAAACGAGGGTGGGAGAGGGGGAGGCGCGGGATTCGATTTGAATGGGTGAGGAGGGGGAGGCACGGTCGGAGGGATGGGGGAGGGGGAGCGATTTTCCGGCGGGGAAGGGGGAGGGGGGTGGTTGGGCTGTTGTTGTGGGTGGGTGGGGATGGTGTTGTTGTGGTTAATGGGTGTGTTTTCAATTTCGGGTGGGTTAATGGGTGGGTTTTTAGTTTTGGATGGGTTAATGGGTGGGTTATCAGTTTTTGGGTGGGTTAATTGGTAAACTTTTTTATTTACCAATTTATCAGGTTACCGGTCATTTATCCTAATTAAAGTTAATGGTGCTACAAAGTTGACTTGACTAGGAATAATCAAAAGTTAGACTTGAAATTGGAGACCACGCAAAGGTTGACTTAACTAAAAAATTTTCCTATTTAATATTATTATCGTAAAATATCTATATACATATATACATATATATATATACATACATATATATACATATGTATATATATATACATATGTATATGTATATACATATGTATATATATATATATACACATATGTATATATATATATATGTGTATATATATATATATATATATATATATATATATATATATATATATATATATATATATATATATATATATATATTATATAAGGGAAGGGGGAGCAATGGTGTCCTCTTTTGAAATGCCTATTTTGCCCCCCTTCCCATTCTAAATTACAATTTCACTTACAAATCAAAGGGGGCTTCAAACAAAAATACCAAAAATATAATTATAACAATCACTCACAAGTCAACTAAAATCATAAAATTGCATAATTTACGTTATGCAAATCACTAAAATGAGAAAACTTTATAAAAACTTAAAAATTCACTTACAAACTACAACCTATGAAAAAATTGACTTGAAATCAAAGTGTCCACTTTTTTTACAATTTATGAAGTACTGTACTTAATTCAAAAATCAGCTAAAAAATTATAATATTAGAAATCATACACAAATTTAATAAAATTTCTATTTTGTTTTTAGAATTTAACTTTGAAAAGTAAAAAAAAAAAAACACAAAAAGAATGGTGAGAGACTTAAGTGACAAAAACTAAAGCAATCAAATTTTGCAACTAATAAAAACAATTATTCTTTGTATGGCTAAAGTTCAAATTTTGACTCTTACGCCGAAGAAAATCGAGTTTCTTTTTCGCAAAAATTCAAGCACGCATCGCGTGCAAAAAATTCTAGTATATATAAAAAACAAGGTTCAGTTGGCTTATGTGTCATTCAATAAAAGAATCTGTCCACATGTCATTTGCAAAAGCCCACTCAATGCCTTCTGCCACATGTAATTATGACTAATCGAATGCAACAATTACAATCTTTGTAACTTTAGTAAGTTTCTATATTTATATAGATTAATTTCTAACTGTTTTCCTATTTAATATATATTAGCGATTTTTTTTGGCATTTTTCTCTCCACTCTCCACATCAAACAAAAAAATTCATTATATCATAAACGGAAGTAGATACATACTGTCAACTAGTGATGGCCACTGGTGCAGGCTGGGCAGGCCGGACCGTGAGCCGTAGTGGGCTGGGCTGAGATTTCACGGCCCAAGACCGGACCGTAAAATTCATGGGTTGGGCGGGCTGGTCCGTGGGCTGAAAAATCTTGGCTCACACCGGTCTGTTACCGGTTTTCACGGTTCGTGGGGCTGGTGGGCTGGTGGGCTGGACCGGGCTGACGGGTCGGCATGAGAAATTTTTTTTCAAAATTATTTAATCATTGAAATTAGTCATTATTATTACATAAAATCTTTAAAATGAATTAAAAATATTAATATTAATGAATAATTTCATTATTTTAAAATTTGATTGAATTATAATATATGCAATTTGATTAGAATATATACAATTTGATTAAAATATACACAATTTGGTCCAATATGTACTTGGATTGGGCTGGTCTGGTTCATGGGTCGGGTTGGATCGATTTCATGGTCCGGGCTGGGCGGTTTATTAGTGGGCTGGGCTCAAGAAATCTGGCCCACGGCCCACCCACCAATTTCACGGTTCGAGCTGGGCTGGACCGGGCTTTTTGTTGGCCCGGCCCACACGACCCACAAGATGGGCTGGGTTGGATGGGCTGGATTGGCCCGGACTGTTGGTCATCTCTACTGTCAACCACCTTATTTTTAATTCTCGGTAAAAAAAATACTTTTTAAAAAAATGGTTAAAAATTAAAGCTTAAATCATCAACTCAAAAATTCAATGACCACCTACTTATTAGGATTTAGTGGGGTTAAAGCAAAGAGAATTGGTATAACTTTTAGTTTAACAAAAACATTAAGTGCATATTCACCGATTTGAAGTATAAACAAAAAACGATGAAGTATCATATAAAAAAAAAACTACCACGTTAATTAGAAAGTTGACAATCTATGATTCCACTCTCACAGTCTCACTTAGATTTGCACTGGATTAAGAAGAAACAAGCGACATTGATAGAGTTTTTTCAAAATAGGAGTTTGGTTTATATAATTGAAATTAAATGGAATGACAAGAACAACCATATTATTATACAGTCGGGCTATGGATGACGAAGATTGAAAAAATTCGTGTAAATGAATTACCTTATGTAATTATTATAATTCAACCATATTATTATAAATAATTGTAGCTCAAGAAGATTTGATATACCATTGTTATTTACCATCACAAACAAAATAGTGATTTCGAAGTGTAGGAGCCTTTTAATGGATATATCTAATAATAAGATAATCAAAGATCAAATAACAAAGAATCTAGAAAAGGGAAAAATAATTTTATTCTACAAATAATCTTCAAAAATATAATTCAGAAAAAAAATCAAATGGGTGATTTCACAAGTTAAAAGCGGTTCCCTGGCAAGCAAAGTGTAACTTTTTATTTTAAATGGGTCACTTTCTAGATTAATAAAATTGACGTATTTAAGGCAAAAAGTTACCCCTGTCCCACATTAATTTATTTTATATTTGTATATCTGTGTTATTAAAGAATTTGTATAAATAAAATAGTCATCAATATTTTTCAGTATATCTAATCAACAAAAAATCTCCCGTGTATTTTATCATGACATTAGCTACATCAGTCATTGAACGCACGGGTCATAAGTCGATTTTAATATATATTTTTTTATTACACGATATGATTATAAAAACTTTAAATCACGAGCTAATATTCAAACCATGATTTTAGGAGAAACATCCTAAAATCCTACATTTACAAAACAAAATATTCCCGTGCACTTTAATGTGTATATTGTTTCATCTATGTATTTATATATGTAAATTCACTAATTAGATGCACCCCCTCCCTTGCAAGACAGGAAACCCTCTCTACCCCCGATAGAGATCCCTACCCTCTGGTCCCGCTCCGCTGCGGCGGCCGCCCTCCTCAGCCATGGCCGAGGAGATCTTAAACTCCGTATCGAACCTTCGCATAGATGATGAAGAGGAGCAAGTTATTGACATTGTTTCTCTGAACCCTAATAATGAAAACAATGTTTCTCTTCTGCTAATAGGGAAACTGTTAACTGAACGCTCCTACAATATTGATGCCTTCAAAAGAACGATCACTACTGTCTGGGCGCCTCAGCATGGGCTTGTTATTCGCACCTTAAAACCAAATTTGTTTGCTTTCCAGTTTTATCACTGGCGGGATATGTCAAAGGTTATGGATGGGAGACCTTGGTGCTTTGACAATATGTTGGTGCTACTCAAAGAGGCCGACGGTGATGAACAACCGGACCAGGTATGTCTTAACCATTCCTCGTTCTGGATTCGCCTTAAAAACCTCCCCTTTAATATGAGATCTACTGACGTTGTTAAAGCCCTAATTGGTAACTTGGGTGAAATTCTTGACATTGAAGAAGATGTGCTTGGTATTGGTAGATATAGGCGTGTTAAAGTTCTGCTTGATGTTTCCAAACCCCTGCGCCGATACCGTAAACTTAGAGACAAATCAGGGAAAGACTTGCAAGTTGATTTTGCTTATGAACGTTTGCCATTTTTCTGTTTAGCTTGTGGTATTATGGGCCATGCTGAGAAAGATTGCCAGTTTGTTTTGGATGAAGATAAGTGTGAGAAGTTGGGTTGGAATCTGAGTCTCAAAGCTACCCCAAGAAAGGGTCGAAATAAAGAGATGGAGGAAGAACTGAAATTCAAGCATTGTAAAAAAATTTTGTTTGATAACCCTTCTGAATTAGTGAAGCAAGGGAGTTTGCTTATAAAGGAACATGTGATTTCACCTGACACAAACCCCATAAAAGCCATTAATTCTCCGCAATTTTCCAATAATGGTGGGAATTTAATGGCGGCTGCCAGTGCTGTCTCAATCAGCACGATTCCCCAAAAAACTTGTTCCCCTGCCCCCCAGCTTGTGGACCCCCCTGTTTGTGACACGCCACCTACCCCCACTTTTTGTCCCCACTCTCAAATTGTCCCCCCTTTTGTCTTTACCAGTATAAAAGAGCCCATTGTGAGTAAACATAAAGCTTGGAAGAGGTTGGCCCGCGGGCCCATGATTGATAAAGGAGATGTTTCCTTTATGGAGATGGACCATGATCTTATAACCACAAAGAGGCCCCATGATTCTGATTTCGATGGTGAATTGATTGCAGATACCACTGTGAAGCGTCTGAAGCTAAGTGTATCTCATGATGTTGCTCCTGTTTTTCCGGCGGAGGTTGGTGATGACCAAACCCGCCAAGCATTATGAATATCTTGTGTTGGAACTGCCGGGGGGTGGGTAATCCTCGGACAGTTCGTCAGCTCCGGAAGTGGAGCACTTTCTATGCCCCCGACATTATGTTTTTGTCGGAAACCATGATAAATAAAACTGAATCTGAAGCTTTGAAGAGTAGATTGGGTTTTGCGAATGCTTTTGGTGTTTCGAGTCGTGGTCGTGCAGGTGGTCTCTGTGTGTTTTGGAGGGAGGAGGTCTCTTTCTCTCTTGTTTCTTTCTCACAGCATCATATATGTGGGGATATTGATGATGGGGCGAAAAAATGGAGATTTGTTGGGATTTACGGTTGGGCTAAGGAGGAGGAAAAACACCATACTTGGTCACTTATGCGGTTTCTTTGTGAGGATTTGTCTCGTCCTATACTCATGGGTGGTGATTTCAATGAAATAATGAGTTATGAGGAAAAAGAAGGTGGTGCTGACAGAGTTCGCAGGGGAATGTATCAATTTCGTGAGACTATGGACGATTTGTTTCTTCGAGATCTTGGTTATAATGGAGTGTGGCATACTTGGGAGCGGGGCAATTCACTTTCAACTTGTATTCGGGAAAGATTGGATCGTTTTGTTTGCTCTCCTTCTTGGGCTACCATGTATCCAAACACTATTGTAGATCACTCTATGAGATACAAGTCCGATCATTTGGCTATATGTCTTCGGTCAAACCGTACCCGCAGGCCAACCGGTAAGCAGCGCCGGTTTTTCTTTGAAACAAGTTGGTTACTTGATCCAACCTGTGAAGAAACGATTCGGGATGCTTGGACTGATTCGGCTGGTGACTCCCTAACAGGTCGTTTGGATCTTCTAGCCCATAAACTGAAGTCTTGGAGTTCGGAAAAAGGTGGTAACATTGGGAAACAGCTGGGCCGTGTGGAATCTGATTTGTGCCGCCTCCAACAGCAGCCCATTTCCAGCGCCAACTGTGAGGCGCGCCTTACCCTTGAAAAGAAGCTTGATGAGCTTCATGCAAAACAAGAGGCCCACTGGTATCTGCGTTCTAGAGCAATGGAGGTTAGAGATGGTGATCGTAATACCAAATATTTTCATCATAAAGCTTCGCAAAGAAAGAAAAGAAATTTTGTAAAAGGCTTATTTGATGCTAGTGGTACTTGGTGTGAGGAGGTTGATGATATTGAATGTGTTTTTACTGATTATTTCACGTCTATTTTTACTTCTACTAACCCCTCAGATGTGCAGTTAAATGATGTTCTTTGTTGTGTGGACCCAGTTGTTACTGAGGAGTGTAATACTTGGCTGTTAAAGCCTTTTTCGAAGGAGGAACTTTATGTGGCCCTTTCTCAAATGCACCCGTGTAAAGCTCCTGGTCCGGATGGCATGCATGCTATCTTCTATCAGAAGTTTTGGCATATTATTGGCGATGATGTGACACAATTTGTGAGTAGCATCCTCCATGGTTCTATTTCCCCCAGCTATATTAATCACACTAATATAGCTCTGATTCCGAAGGTTAAAAATCCCACTACTCCGGCCGAGTTTCGCCCTATTGCTCTTTGTAATGTTGTATACAAGTTGGTTTCGAAAGCTCTTGTCATCCGGTTGAAAGATTTCCTCCCCCGTTTGGTTTCTGAAAACCAGAGTGCTTTTGTTCCTGGGCATCTCATTACTGATAATGCCCTCATTGCTATGGAAGTCTTTCATTCTATGAAGCATCGAAATCGCAGTCGTAAGGGTACCATTGCTATGAAACTTGACATGAGCAAGGCTTATGATAGAGTGGAGTGGGGCTTTTTGAGGAAGTTACTTCTCACTATGGGTTTTGATGGGCGATGGGTAAATCTGATCATGTCCTGTGTTTCCTCTGTTTCCTATTCCTTCATTATCAATGGAGGGGTATGTGGTTCTGTTACTCCCGCTAGAGGATTACGCCAAGGTGACCCCCTCTCTCCATATTTGTTTATTCTGATTGCTGATGCTTTTTCGAAAATGATTCAGAAGAAAGTTCAGGAAAAGCAACTTCATGGAGCAAAGGCTAGCCGCAGTGGCCCTGTGATTTCTCATCTTTTCTTTGCAGATGATAGTTTACTCTTTACTTGAGCCTCCCGTCAGGAATGCGCTATTATAGTTGAGATCCTCAACCTCTATGAACAAGCATCCGGGCAGAAAATTAACTACGACAAATCGGAGGTCTCTTTCAGTAAAGGTGTCAGTATTGCTCAGAAGGAAGAGTTATCTAATATTCTTCAGATGAAACAGGTTGAAAGACATATGAAGTATCTTGGTATCCCCTCTATCACTGGTAGATCAAGAACAGCGATTTTTGATTCTCTTATGGATAGAATTTGGAAGAAACTCCAAGGCTGGAAGGAGAAACTGTTATCTCGTGCCGGGAAAGAGATCTTGCTCAAGTCAGTGATTCAGGCCATCCCCACCTATCTTATGGGGGTTTACAAGCTTCCATGCTCTATCATCCAGAAAATCCACTCTGCTATGGCTCGCTTTTGGTGGGGTAGCTCTGATACTCAACGCAGGATTCATTGGAAGAATTGGGACTCTTTATGCACACTGAAATGCTTTGGTGGTATGGGCTTTAGAGACCTTAGAGTATTCAACGATGCTCTCTTGGGGCGACAAGCATGGAGGCTGGTCCGTGAGCCTCACTCACTTCTTGCGCGAGTTATGAAAGCTAAGTATTATTCCAACCATGACTTTTTAGATGCCCCCCTTGGAGTCTCTACTAGTTATTCGTGGCGCAGCATTTGGAGTTCGAAGGCTCTGTTAAAAGAAGGCATGGTGTGGCGAATTGGCAATGGCACGAATGTTCGAATTTGGGAGGATCCTTGGGTACTTGACGAATTGGGTCGCTTCATCACTAGTGAAAAGCACGGGAATTTGAATATGGTTAGTGAACTCATTGATTTTGATCGAATGGAGTGGAAGGTGTCTCTAATTGAAACAGTTTTTAATGAAAGAGATATCAAATGTATCTTGAGTATTCCCCTCAGTTCTCTCCCATTGAAAGATGAATTGACGTGGGCTTTCACAAAAAATGCTCATTATTCGGTAAAAACGGCTTATATGCTTGGTAAAGGCGGCAATCTCGATTCTTTTCACCAAGCCTGGATTGATATTTGGAGTATGGAGGTAAGCCCGAAGGTTAAACATTTTCTTTGGCGTTTATGCACTAATACTTTGCCGGTTCGAAGCTTACTAAAACACCGACATATGCTTGATGATGATTTGTGCCCACGCGGCTGTGGTGAACCGGAATCGCAATTCCATGCGATCTTTGGCTGCCCTTTCATTCGCGACCTATGGGTGGACAGTGGGTGTGATAATTTCCGTGCCTTAACTACTGATACAGCTATGACCGAAGCCCTGGTGAATTCTCACGGTTTAGATGCTAGTGTTCGTACCAAAGGAGCCTTTATGGCTTGGGTTCTATGGAGTGAAAGGAACTCGATCGTCTTCAATCAGTCCTCAACACCTCCTCATATTTTGCTTGCACGTGTGTCTCGTTTGGTGGAAGAACATGGCACCTACACTGCCAGAATCTATCCTAATCGCAACTGTTGTGCGATCCCCAGCGCTCGTGTATGGGCTGCTCCTCCGCCGGAAGTCATTAAATTGAATGTGGATGCGTCCTTAGCCTCTGCTGGTTGGGTGGGTTTGAGTGTTATTGCTCGTGATTCCCATGGCACTGTTCTCTTTGCTGCGGTCCGCAAGGTTCGAGCTCAATGGCCCGCGGAAATTGCTGAGGCTAAGGCTATTGAAATGGCCCTTCGGTTGGGTAGGCGTTATGGGTTTGCCGCGATCATTGTGGAGTCTGACTGTCAAGTTGTGGTTAATCGCCTCTCGAAGCAAGCCCTTTATCTTGCTGATCTGGATATTATTCTTCACAATATTTTTTCTTCTTGTATTAATTTTCCCTCTGTTTTGTGGTCTCATGTGAAGCGTGATGCAAACTCTGTTGCTCACCATCTAGCTAAGCTAACCCCTTTCGGGATTGAACAAATTTGGGAGAACCATGTTCCTCCGGAAGTGGCTCCATATGTGTTGATGGACAATTTGTCCTTAAATTAATGTTAGCTGGCTTTTCCCCTCAAAAAAAAAAAAATGTATTTATATATGTATATATTACAATTACATGTTTTTTAAAGTTTAAAATGTTTTAACAAAGGATCTTTATATATCATGAAATATAATTTTACATTTTATATTATTTCCATCTTAAAGGCACGAATTTTTGATAATAATTATGGATTCAATAAATTTGAAAAAAAAAACAACTACTTAATTAATAAAAGAAATCTCATGCATCATGAATGGATCCAAATCATATCTATATAAATCCTCCCGTGCATTGTTGCAAGTGGGTTTACTAGGGCCGGTCGTAATGCGCGGGTGCAGCCATAAATACTCAATTAATTTGCACGTTAGAAAGTTGACAATCTATGATTCCACTCTTACAGTCTCACTTAGATTTGCACTAGATTAAGGAGAAACAAGCGACATTGATAGAGTTTTTTCAAAATAGGAGTTTGGTTTATATAATTGAAAATAAATAGAATGACAAAAACAACCATATTATTATACAGTCGGGCTATGGATGACGAAGATTAAAAAAATTCGTGTAAAATGAATTATCTTATGTAAGTATTATACAACAACCATATTAATATAAATAATTGTAGCTCAAGAAGATTTGATATACCATTGTCAATTACCATCACAAACAAAATAGTAATTTCGAAGTGTAGGAGCCTTTTAATGGATATATCTAATAGCAAGATAATCAAAGATCAAAGAATAACAAAGAATCTAGAAAAGGGGAAAATAATTTTATTCTACAAATAATCTTCAAAAATATAATTAAGAAAAAAAAATCAAATGGGTGATTTCACAAGTTAAAATAGGTACCTTTTAAGCAAAGTGTAACTTTTCATTTTAAATGGGTCACTTCTAGATTAATAAAATTGTCGTATATAAGGCAAAAAGTTACCCCTGTCCCACATTAATTTATTGTATATTTTGTACATCTGTGTTACTAAAGAATTTGTATAAATAAAATAGTCATCAATATTTTTCAGTATATCTAATCAACAAAAAATCTCCCGTGCATCTTATCATGATATTAGCTACATCAGTCATTGAGCGCACGTGTCATAAGTCGGTTTTAAAATATATTTTTTTATTACACGATATGATTATAAAAACTTTAAATCACGAGCTAATATTCAAACCATGATTTTAGGAGAAACATCCTAAAATCCTAAATTTACGAAATAATATATTCCCATGCACTTTAATGTGTATTTTGTTTCATCTATGTATTTATATATGTATATATTACGATGACAAGATTTTTAAAGTTTAAAAGTATTGTAACAAAGTATTTTTATATATCATGAAATATAATTTTACATTTTACATTATTTCCATCTTAAAGGCACGAATTATAATAATAATTATGAATTCAATAAATTTGAAACAAAGACAACTACTTAATTGATAAAAGAGTTCTCATGCATTATTATGCACGGGTCCAAATCATATCTATACAAATCCTCCCATGCATTGTTGCAAGTGCGTTTACTAGGGGTCGGTCGTAATGCGTGGGTGCAGCCATAAATACTCAATTAATTTTTCTCCAAGAAAATGCACTTGCTAATGAAATAACATATATACATGAGTTATATTGATGACACCATGCACCATTGGCATAATATCCATAGACTTTTCACACCCAGGTCTTTTTTGCAATTTTAATTAATAGTTTAACACTAACTTAATATATCAAAATCGAACATAGGTACTACAACTTATCAAATTCACGAGAACAAGTTCATTGGAACATAATAACAAAAACCTATAACTTCTACGTTGTTTATGTTGCTCTATTCATTTATTTAATATAAATTATGAAGTTTTTGTTTCTTTAAGCAAACTACATGTTTTACAATTATGAAAGTCACTAAGTTGATGATCGAATTCTTAATCTCAATTTTGTAAGGAGAAGTCAATGTGAGATATAAATAATGAAATATATTGTTTATGCATGTAATAAATCAAACCTATTTTTTTCATAAATTGAATTGAAAAATGTCTTTTCACTTTAATTTTTGTTAATTTATATTTAGTACATAGGATAAATTACAATGTCACGACTTTTAGGTCATCAATATCTTACTAAATTATTAACAAGATTTCAAGGAACATATTGTAAAATAATAAAAAACTAAAATTTGAGGTAAAATATTAATCAACTTTTCGATCCGATTGAACACAAGTAACCATCACAACATGTATGTAAATGATATAAATAATATCTAATCTCAAATATCAAACAAGCTGAAATAGAATTGATAAAAATTAAGTATTTTTTTAGGTGCAAAAAATCGAAATATCATTTGTCATAAAATAGATCAACAAATTTAAGGTTGTAATTTTTGGCAATTTCGGTACGAAAAAAATTGAATTCTGGCAATTTCAAGGGAAAGATAGAGAATGAAGGAAGAGGAAGAGGACCGAGGAACAAGGGTGTATAACGAAGTGGTGGATGATTAGAGTGTTAGGGTTAGTAGGTTTTATATTCAATTACTATTATGTGTATTAGGAGTATAATAAGTTTATGTAAGATTATTTCACTTTTGGTCAAAACAAGTCACTTTCAAGTCCAAATGGGTTACTTTGAAATTCAGAATGGGTCACTTTTAATGTTAAACAAGCCAGCTTTGTATAAGTCAATTGACCCATTTAGGAATAAAGTTAGCCATATTTTTAAGCTGGGTTATGTATTTAACCACGAATAATTATATGTTACTATTTCAAGAGTTACAAGCAAAAAGGGTATGAAAATCTTAATATGTGATAGATTGTGGCAACTCATCTATTTCAACCAATGTGGTTTATAAGGAAGTTTCTCAAAATGTTTAAATCGTGTATAAGTTGTATTGACCCAATATTGTATGTATCAATTTAGATAGTGTAATTGTTTTTTTTTTTTATCATAATATGTTGTCAATTCAGTTTGATTTCAATCAATCTCATTAAACAAAAATGTTGCTGACATTAATAACATGTGTTTCTGCTAAGAAATTAAGGGTGATCACAAATGCTGATGTGTGCTGAGAGACTTGATGTAGGCCCCAAGAAGGTATGTCTGAGCTCCATTGTCCGTACGTCGGAATCCTGCAAAACAAGGTTAGCCTACCCCGGGGGTGGCCCGAGATCGCCCCTCCGACGCCCAAGTCAGTTGATGATTGAGGTAAAGAGAGAAAGGGATCAATGTAGAGAGAGATGCTCTGGTTTTCGTAGCTTAGAATTGCGTACCTTTCTCTGATGAGACAACCCCTATTTATAGAGGATAGGAGCCCCAATAAATGAGGGTATTTTAGTCAGCTCCAGCTGGTGGAGGATTTGCTTCCCTAGATGAAGGGGTATTTTAGTAACTCTGCCATAGGTGGGCTGGTCCAAAAAATGGGCCCAAACAATTAGCCCCACGCCAAGTAATCGGAGTGGAAATCGCCATTTTTAGTTCGGTTGATTGGCGGAATAAGGTGATTGCATTTTTGCTGATGTTGAACGGGACCCAAGAATTTTCATGTCGGATCGTAGTGGAGGAAATCTTCTGGCGCTAGGATTAACCAATCACGGGGGTCAGCGAGTCGGGGTCCAGGGGTGAAACGCCCTAGTGGGGGTTAGGGGGCAACGCCCCCAAACTTTTTCGGAGTGTACTCCACTCAAGTGGCTTCCTGTGGCCGAGCTGGCCGATCGGGTGCTTGGATGGCCGACCGGGTGCTAGGTTAGCCGAGCTTGCTGGCCGAGCTGATGGAGCGACCCTCCTGGCCGACCAAGTGCTTGGTTGGCCGACCAGGTGCTTGGTTGGCCGAGCTGATGGAGCGACCCTCCTGGCCGACCAGGTGCTTGGATGGCCGACCAGGTGCTTGGCTGGCCGAGCTGATGGAGCGACCCTCCTGGCCGACCAGGTGCTTGGTTGGCCGAGCTGATGGAGCGACCCTCCTAGCCGACCAGGTGCGTGGTTGGCCGAGCTGATGGAGCGACCCTCCTGGCCGACCAGGTGCTTGGTTGGCCGAGCCGATCGAGTGACCCTCCTGGCCAACCAGGTGCTTGCTGGCCGAGCTGATCGAGCGACGCCCCGGGCTTTACTGGCCGAGGCCGAGTTGCTCGAGCCGAGCGAAGTTACTTTCATGGCCGAGCAGGCTCCTCGAGCCTTGGTGGCCGACCTAGGTACCTTGGTCGAGAGGGCTGACCAGGTGCCTTGGCGTTGGCCGAGTAGGGTGTGCAGATGTTGGCCGACCTAGGTCGAGGCCGAGCTACTCCCCTAGCCGAACTGATGGTTGGTCGAGCTGATGTTCGAGGATGGCCGACCAAGTCGAGCTGGTACCTTAGCCGAGATTGCCGAGCGGGCTCATTGGCCGACTTGCCGAGTAGCTCCGAGATGGCCGAGTGGCCGACCAAGTGCCAAGGGCGAGTTCTAGCTGGCCGAGCTGATGTGGTACCCTTGCTTGGCCGACCCGGTTCATTGGAGGCTTCGCTTCATGGTGTCCTTAAGACTTGGCCGACCAGGTAGATTGGATGCCACTCGGATGAGGGGCTAATGAGCTCCATGCTGTCCGAGTGGGTGCGAGTGAAGTACTTAGCCTTAATTTGGCTAAGTATGAGAGCGACTCGTCAAAGGAGAGGGATCTCCTAGTGGCCGAGCGTCGGGACGCTACTCAAATGAGGAGCTAATGAGCCTCTTGATGTCCGAGTAGGTGCCAATGAAGTACTTACTTTGAATTTCGCTAAGTATTTGAGTGACTCGTCAAGGGAGAGAGGGTCTCCTAGTTGCCGAGCGTGTCTCCAATAAGCCGAGCTGGTCGGACGCCACTCGGTGAGGAGCTAATGAGCCCCATGCTGTCAGTGGTGCCATGAAGTACTTAGCTTTAATTTGGCTAAGTATGAGATGACTCGTCAAGGAGAGAAGGTCTCCTAGTTGCCGAGCGGTCTCCAATAAGCCGAGCTGGTCGGACGCCACTCGGATGAGGAGCTAATGAGCCCCATGCTGTCCGAGTGGGTGCCATGAGGTACTTAGTTTTAATTTGGCTAAGTATGAGAGTGACTCGTCAAAGGAGAGACTTACTCCTAGTGGCCGAGCGGGTCTCCAATAAGCCGAGCGGGTCGGACGCCACTCAGATGAGGAGCTAATGAGCCCCATGCTGTCCGAGTGGGTGCCATGAGGTACTTAGCTTTAATTTGGCTAAGTATGAGAGCGACTCGTCAAAGGAGAGAGGGTCTCCTAGTGGCCGAGCGACTCGATTTGTTTGCACTTAGCTATTTTCGCTAAGTGATAGGGTACTCCTGGCCTAGCCGAGGAGGTACCGCGAGATACACGCTCCACTCGGGAGGCTAATGAGCCCTATGTTTGGCGGAGGAGGTGAATTTGTTTGCACGCTCGACTCGGGAGGCTAATGAGCTCCATGTTTCGCCGAGGAGGTGAATTTGTTTGCACGCTCGACTCGGGAGGCTAATGAGCCCCATGTTTCGCCGATGAGGTGAATTTGTTTGCACGCTCGACTCGGGAGGCTAATGAGCCCCATGTTTCGCCGAGGAGGTGAATTTGTTTGCACGCTCGACTCGGGAGGCTAATGAGCCCCATTATTGGTCGAGGAGGTGAATTTGTTTGCACTTAGCTATTTTCGCTAAGTGGTAGGGTACTCCTGGTCTAGCCGAGGAGGTACCGCGAGATATGCTCGACTCGGGAGGCTAATGAGCCCCATGTTTGGCCGAGGAGGTCTTGCGACGCTACTCGACTCCCGAGTTGGTCTAGTCGTTGATACTTGGCTATATTTCGGCTAAGTTGGTTAGGACGCTCCTCTTATGACTGAGGAGGTGCCAATGAACGAGCTTCCCGACCTGGGAGGGCTTTGTTAGCTCCATGCTTCCCGAGGAGGTATTCTAACGCTACTCAGATCCCGAGTAGGTTCAATTGTTAATACTTAGCCGTTTCTCGGCTAAGTAGGATGCTCCTTTTCTGACTGAGGAGGTGCCCATGATGGAGATTCTCGACTCGGGGAAGCTAGCTAGGGAGATCCATGCTTCCCGAGGAGGTCTTCTGACGCTACTCAGGTCTCGAGTAGGTCCAATTATTGATACTTAGCCGTTTTTCGACTAAGTTAGTCGGGGGAGGCTTCTCCATATTTGAGTGCCGTTGGAGAAGTTTTTGTTCAGGAGATGACGAACATCATCGCACCTCCATCAAGTGTATTCATTTGACCAGCTGAGGCATTCAAGCAATTAGCCCCACGCTGGATGATCGGATAGGGTAGCATCATTCCTTCCCAAGGCGATCGTCCAGCGGAAAACGAGAGAGATCCATGTTCCTGGGGGACCCTGCTGGGCCCGAGAGGGGTGAAACGCCCTCGAACTTTTGCAAAGTATAGTTTGCCCGAGCAGCTCCCTTGGCCGAGATTGTGCCTCGCTTCAAGTTATGTGCAAGACTGAGTGGCCGACCGGGTCCCTGTCCGAGGAGGTATCAGTGAATTACTTAGCCTAAATTTGGCTTAAGTATAAGGGCGGCTCGACGAAGGAGAGAGGGTCTTCTATCAGCTGAGCGCCTCGATAAAGGAGTGAGAGTCTTCTATCAGCCACATGTCGTCCGAGGGCGCCAATTAAGTACTTAGCTTGAATTTGGCTAAGTATGAGTGACTCGGCAAAGGAGAAGGGTCTCCTACTGTCCGAGCGGGTCCGGATATGGAGGATATGGGTCGATTTGAGCCTCGCCACTTTGACATCATGAATGTTCTGGTGTGCTGTACTTAGCCATTTTCGGCTATGTTAGTGAGATTTCCCCCTCCTGACTGAGGAGGTGTCATGGCGAAATTCTCGCCTTTTGAGTCTCCTTTTGCTTGCCTTTATTGACTTGATAGTCTTAGTTTTGCTGGGCTGATCTGGGTGATGCAAGGCTTTTGATAGTGTGCCTTTGAAGCCGAGATAAATTTCTCATAAGTTCAGTAGGCATCTGAGGCCGAGTAGATGTCTCGGCTGAGCAAGCACCCAAGGGTGAGTGGGTACATCGAAGGAGTAGGTACCATTGATGAGTTGGTGCCTTTGATGAATAGACACATCTGGCTGAGCATATTCTTTTCGCCGAGTGGGCACCCAAGGATGAGTGTGTACTTTAAATGAGTAGACATCGTTGATGAGTCGATGTTTTTGATGAATAGGCCCCTCCGGCTGAACTACATCATAAACCCGAGGGTGCCACTTCTTATTCTGGAGAGGTTTTACGGTTCTGAGTCACCACACTCCTTGCTCAAGGCAGTCTTCATGGGTTGTGTTCTTTCATACAACTTGTTCCGAGTGATAACGTGTTTTATCCTTTTGAGGGTTGATGCGATCCTTCCCTCTATTTAGGCCCTAGCCGGTTAGGCTGACCATCTCAGGAAGGACGAATGATCTCCTCACGACGAGTGGAGACCATACCCATCCGACTTTGCTCGAGAGTTTGTTGAGGGTATGGGCATTGGGTCAGCTACTCATATCTAACCTGATGCTGCCGGATGACCGACTCCGTAGTGGATTCTCCATTGGGGTGGAATTCTCATCATTCGAATAGAGGGATAGCACCATAGGTGCATATGGATGCTTGAGCTCTCCAGGAACGGTTGGCTTGGGAGCATGTCTTCATGGTTGGGCCATTGCTGAGCAGCAATGAGGTGATTTTTGCTGAGTAGCAACAAGGTGAATTTTGCTGAGTGGTGGCGAAGTAACTTCTTGTACTTTCCCCACAGACAGCGCCAAACTGTTTCTGCTAAGAAATTGAGGGTGATCACAAATGCTGATGTGTGCTGAGAGACTTGATGTAGGCCCCAAGAAGGTATGTCTAAGTCAGTTGATGATTGAGGTAGAGAGAGAAAATGGATCAATGTAGAGAGAGATGCTCTGGTTTCCGTAGCTTAGAATTGCGTACCTTTGTCTGATGAGACAACCCCTATTTATAGAGGATAGGAGTCCTAATAAATGAGGGTATTTTAGTCAGCTCCAGCTGGTGGAGGATTTGCTTCCCTAGATGTAGGGGTATTTTAATAACTCTGCCATAGGTGGGCTGGTCCAAGAAATGGGCCCAAACAACATGTCTCTTTTTGTCTGATAAATAATTTATAATATCACATACAAATATAGCCTCCCGTGCATTTTGCACAAGTTTAAAGTTACTTATATTAATAAATGAAATTTTTTTGTTACTCACGACCTATCCCTGGCCTAATAACTACTTCCTCCGTCCCTTGATAGAGTGCCCATTTCTTTTTTGGACACTATTCAAAGGTAAAGAAAGCCCTCAAAAAATATTTCTAATATATAAGAAAAAACATAGTCATGTGGGGTCTTGTTTGATTCGTCTCATTACGTACATTAAGAAAATCAAACTTTTATAATTTTTACTAATATGAAATTAAAGATATTAACGATACAAAACATGCATTGGAGAAATGGACACTCTATTAAGGGACGGAGGGAGTAGTTCTTAAATATATTACGCTCGGATTCCTTAAAAAAAAAAATATTACGCTCGGAATATGGTCCGGCCTCAACAACTAGTGCTATAAACTAGAGAGAAGTCCCGTGTGCGGCTGTGCCTGAAACAAAGAGAGGGGAGCTAGAGGGGGAGATGAGTTACACAGAGGAAACGCTGACTGAGAAGAGGGAGGTGGACTCCATCATCAGAGACACTCTCGACAAAGTTCTCGTCCTCCGCTTCGGCCGTTCTTCTGACCCCGTTTGCCTCCAACTCGACGACATCGTATTTTCTCTCTCTTCCTTTTCTTTCTATCCGACTATCATTATTCATTATTATTATTGCTTAGAAGTTTTCGATTCGACTAATTCCTAATTCTTTATTATTAATTTGTAATTGTAATTCAATTATGCAAGCAGATTTTGTTTCACATTCCTTTGATTATAAACTTTGCATGATGATCAATTTAGAATGGCTTAGAAATTTCTGATTAATGGCAATATGGTTGGATTATAATTAGTTTTTGTGTAATCTTGCTTGTGTCAGTTGGCTAAATCAGCTCGAGATGTCTCGAAATTTGCTCGTGTTGCATTGGTTGATATTGATTCAGAGGATGTGCAGGTGTATGTCAAGTACTTTGACATCACACTCATACCTTCGACAATATTTTTCTTTAATGCACACCATATGAAGATGGATTCCGGGTATGTTTGCTTCTTTTATAGCAGTAACGCGCTGTCGATGTTCTTGTGTTCTTGCATTTAGTTGTCAGCATTTCCTGTCATATAATGTTCTGGCTAGGTGAAGGTTTATTTGATTATCAAGTCAAGTTAACCAGATGTATGGTTAGGAGTTAGGTGGGACATTGCTTTTGATGGTTTATTATTGTCAACAGTGGCGGATCCAGGAATTATGTGACGGAGATACTAATTAAATTATCAAAATAATCACATCAATAATTCATAGCCGTTAATCAATTGACACCCTTATAAGGATGTGCTTTAATGAAATCTAATGATATAATCAAGGATGTGCAAAAAAGTCTATATTTTCATGTTAAAATTGTTAAGTTAAATTCTTGTTGAAAATATGGTTAACAAATTATGCGTTTTACAGTACTTCGAAAAATTTGTCAATAACTACATTCTCAATAGATCACTATGTGACTTACAAACTGTTTTTTTTAGTAATGAGTAGATTATAACCTATTAAGGAGGTTTGTATATATTATTGCTTTCTCTTTCCTAGATATTCGGTGCATGATTTTTGCCCAAAAACAATGTCATAATGTATATATTTATTTTAAATTGTGAGTCCAGTGATTTTGAGTCAAACAGGCAAGATGTGTTTATAGTAAGTAAAACTGCTTTAAATGTAGAATTATTCTACTTATTTTGAAAGGTCGTAAGTCACGTATTGATTTTAGACAAAGTTGTAATTGACCTAATTATAATATAATATAATATCTTTTTTTATATTTGAAGAACCCTAAAATGGTGAGATTTAGCATTTATATCGCGGTTTTTTCACCAAATATCCCCGACAAATCGCGAAATTCATATACCCTCAATGTTTCACATATTCACCATATACCCTTAAGTTTCTGAAAATGTTCACCAAACACCCTTTTTCTAACGGACGTTAGGTTGCCGTTAACGTTATTTACAATATTGCCATCATTAATCCCGAACCCCTAATTTTAACCCTAATCATAACCCTAATTCTAACCCACCCTCCCCTCCCCTCCCCCAAACACTAACCCACCAAGCCCACCACCCTCCCCATCCCCTCCACCCCCAGGCCCACCCCCACCCTTCCCCCTCCCCTCCCCCTGCCAGTCCCTGTCCCCTCGTAGCCTAGAAATTCGGAAACTCCCCCCTTGAATTTCCGCAGCGATCTCTAGATCTCTTTGGGAGTTTGTGAGAAAGGAGAGAGAAGGTGCGAGGAGTAGGGGAGCGCGTTTGGGGAGTGCGCAAGGTGGTCGAAGGTTGGGTGGCAGCATGGTAGTACGATTTTGGGCACACGAAAATAGAGAAGGAGAGGGAGTGGGGACTTGGGAATTCGAAGAGCAGGGGTGGGGGCTGGGAAAATCGGCGGTGGAGGGGAGGGCGAAATCGATGGTGGAGGAAGAGGGGGTGGGGGAAACAGGCTGGGGGAAACAGGCGGTGGGGGAAACAGGCGGTGGGGAAACAGGCGGTGGGGAAACAGGCGGTGGAGAAAGAGGGGGTGGGGGAGGGGAAGGGGCTGCGGCTAGGGGGGAGGGGGAGGGGGAGGGGGTTGGAGTTGGGAGGGGGTTAGGGTTAGGGTTAGGCATGGGATTAGGGTTCGGGTTAGGGTTAGGGATTAGGATTAGGGTTTAGGGTATTAGGATTTTAAGGTTAGAGATTAATAATGAGAATATCGTAAATAAAGCTAACGGCGACTTAACGTCCGTTAGAAAAAAAAGGTATATGGTACACAATTTTGAAAAGTCAGGGATATATGGTGAATATCTAAAACATTGAGAGTATATGGTGAATTTCGCGATTTGTGAAGGGTATTTGGTGGAAAAACCGTTTATAATCGAGTAGAAATCAATTAAAAAAGCAAGAGAAAACTTGAGAATGAAGAAATATAAAATGCTGTCAAGCAAGTTAGAATAAAAGGTCAAAGACATGTTTCTTTAAAAGAACCTCTGTAACTAATATCCCAGCATCAAAATTCTTCTATGAAAAACACTATTAAAAATCAATAAACAACAACAAATGAGATAACAAGAAAGTAAGAAATACAAATAATTTGGTGCTATATAAAATCGAACCGCATACCTCACCACGTCACACAGAATTTGTTCTATGTCGGTAACCATCAAAATAAGTGCTTCCAGTTAATATATGCAAAAATAACTTTATGCAAGCAAAATGGGGTAAAACTGGCTTCAACATCCGCTCCTCTTATGGGGAATAGAAAGAGTGAACTAGGAAAGTTAAGAAAGAAAGAATAAGGAAAATTAGGAAATGAAAGGTTCAATGAATTGAGAGAAGTAATAATGTGTTATTGGCTCTAGGGGGCATAATTGTTGTAGGCATAAATCATCTATGCTGTAATCATTTAAAGATATGTATTTCATAATATGTGAGGCATATTTCAGTTTGTTTCATTTGGGTTTTCTAGTTTAAAGAAAAATCCTATCTAGATAGCCTATTATACTTCCATAAAAAAGTCATTAGTATGTTATCTCGGCTGTAAGGTTTTGTGATCTTCTCTAACAAATTGGTATCGAAGCTAGGCTCATAATAATTGTGTAAAACGAAGTAGAAAGTATGGCTGGTTTTTGGGAATGGTCTGCATGTAAATGATGTTTGCATGATGAAGTGGGCATTGCTTTTCTAAATGTAATTATTGGTGCCGGATATCAACCTGCAATTTGATTTTCAATATACTGTATATCAATTTTAGAGTTGTAAGATTGAGGTTTATATACTAAATTGCATCTACAGGACTGCAGATAACACTAAATGGATTGGAGCATTTTACAAAAAACAGGATTTCATCGATGTGGTTGAGGTTAGTGACAACTGGAATTCCTTTGGGCTCACATTGTGGCATTTGATTCTTGTGACTAGCAAAGCTTCAGAGACGAAATATAAGTAATGAGTGGATAATGGCCACTCAGTACTTGTTATTTCCTTCTTGATGTTGCTTTTTGTTGCCTATATATGTATAGATTGATAGATATTGAAGGGTAGAATTTGGCCTGTCCTATTAGGTTAAGTTACATATATGATTTATTGTTGCAAATGTACTAAAATCAAAGCCCATTTGATCTTTTATAGTTGAGAGGGTTAGGTAACAGCTCATGGCTATCTTTTCTAGAAGGAACCAAGGGGTAGCTTTCATATATTCGCATCATCAAACTTCCTTGTTTTGACTGCCGTGCCACCTAAAACTTCTTCATCATATTGTCAAAGCAAAACAACTCATATCTTCACACATATGACTTTATGTATAATCTGATTGCACACAATTGCTATATCTTTATCTCCGTATTTCAAATATAGAAGAAACATTTATCACTTGACTTCCTTCACATTTAGGAAACTATGACGATGTTAGTGAGGGTGTTAATTTACTCATGTTGGTGTGAGACTATAATGTACTTCTATAATTTATATCTTAACATAAAAAGTAAATATTTATAAGCAATTCAATATTGGAAATGTAAACACAATTATGAATTTGGGCCTTTGATTCTGCACAAAGATAAAAGCAATAGATACAGGGAGTTCCAGTTGCAAGTATAGATGAGCTACAATAGAGTCTCCTAACTAACTAGACTCTCTGGCTTTTTCGACAATTTCATTTACTTTATGTGTCGCGTGTCGATACTTGTTGTATCCATTGCATGGAATTGAAACTCTCCCGTTACGTTGTAACGGATTTTGGATTGCTGTTCCGCGAAATCTCGATATAGAACGTCATATAGAAGTCACATATTTCTCACCGCGTCGTCCATTACGTAACGGAAACTCGCTGCGTTAGAACGTTTTTATCCCAGATATATCCGTTCTTTTCAAACATGGGCCAAAAATATGTTATGAATAAATTATATAGCTGATGAAACATGATATTCTGATATATATGATTATATTATGTTGTAATAATGCTTCATAAACTAAAACAATGCAAGTGATGCTTCCTAAACTCCGCAATCTGTTACAAGCCGCTTCCGCAATAACGCAAACGTTACCGCGATCACGACCATATCCATGATTTTTGTCTTGATCCGTACTTGGATACTTCATTTCAAACTAAAAGCTTGACATTTTTCTATGAGATGGCCGAATCCAACACCTGGGCAACCGAATTCGAGTAGGTGCTTTATTTGAGTTGGAGTAGGATTGGTGTCTGGAGATTTCACAAGGACGAAGCCTCTAACACGTTCAAGATTAGACAGTGAGTACAACTTTGTCAACTGTTCAAAAACTTCCCTAGCCATTTAGCAACATTGGAATCATCCACAGAGAATAAGGCTTCATATTAAGGTGTTTGGCACGACCCAGGTGGTGCAAGATCAAGGAGAGTGTAAGAGAGCCCTATTGCAGATTTTCTTCCTTTGGAGTTCTCATATCGGTAGTTTCAACGGTTGGAACAAAGAGGGCCCGACAAGGAATCAACCCACCCCATCCTTACTGTTTACTTGTGCCAAGAGATATCCTAAGCATACTCAGGGCACTTAAGTAATTTTGCAGTCAAATATACTTCATTCGTTTTTTTAATATCAGTATCATATTGATTAGACACACTTGCCAATGCACAACTTTGACCAAAAATCATTTTGTGACAGTTTACTTAAATGTTCAACTGGATTAATTCCCTTCCCATCTTTAAATCTTGCACTTACATCAAAAATAAGATCATCCCAATCAACATTTTCCCTTACAGCTAAGTAGCTAGAAACCCAAATTACATCTCTATTAATCATGTACAAATTGGCCAAATCAACCCTACATTCTTCAGCTATCTTACACAAAGAGAAATACCTCCTGCATTTTTTATCCAAATTCTTCGATTTGTGCCATCAAATGAAGGAAATTGCAATGTAGGAATCATACCTTGAGCTCTATTAGAATTAACATCATGACTAGCATTCCTCAAATTTTCAGAAGTGCTGCTGCTCTCCTTCATCTCTTTCATCATTTTTATCAAAAATTGCGTATTGTTGGATTGCTCCTCGAGCCTTTCCTCCAACAATTTGAATCGCTCATCCATTTCTGAAAATGTCTTTGTGATTGCTCGAGAAATTGGTGACAGAATTTCAATTGTGAAGTACCAATTACCACAGAAATAGAAGAAAATCATCTGGCTTTTTCACTCAGACAATTAATCGAACACCTTGAGCTTAAGAATTTAAGCTCTAAAAATGGCATCTAATTACAAAGGGAATTTTTGAGTGGGCAGCACTTGGCTCTAATACCAATGTTGCAGGATACAAGTCCTTGCCTAAATGTGACTAGAATTGAATAGAGATAGAGATTGATAGATATAGGAAGAGAGAGAGATAGATTTAGAGAATGAGATAAAGAAAAGGAGAATGATTGTTTGATGATTGATTACAAACTAATCAATAACTATTTATAGACAGTAGTTAACAAGAATACAAGAGTAACGTAATGCATAATCAATTAGAGTATAACTCTTTTTCCCGCCAAAACTACATTAGTTGTTATTAACTGATTTCTCGCTCTATGAGAATGGAAGCAGTATTTCGGTTTCAGGTGGAAAATAGCCAGTTGTTCGACAAAGAGAGGCAGGTTGAGGGATGACAATCCAATCCGAATCCGACCTTAGTCGGCTCCGATCCGAAGGGAAAAATCCGAGTTGACTTCGACAAAAAGATAATTCGAATACGACTCCGTTAAAAAGTTCGACTCCGAATTGGAGGAGGGTCGGAGTCGGATCCCATAAAAAATCCGACTCCCGACTCCGCTTTAAGGCAATTAATCTTTTTATTGTTTATATTAAGGTATTATGTAAGTATAATCTGATTCTAATTTCAAGGTAATTGTACTATTTAAGAGTTTTGCATTGAAGAAATGATTCTTAAAAATAATAGTAATGTTTAGATTATATTTCCTCCGTTTCACCATAAGCGAAACACTTTCCTTATTTGGAATAATTACAGTCTAACCAAGCTCTCAATGGTAAAAAAAGTTCACTCTTATTACAAATATACCACCAAAAAGTAAGAGGGGAGTACAACTTCAATATTTCTTCACTCTATTTTATTGTGGACCCAACTTTCTCTCTCTAAATTCCTTGGTAACTCCCCACTTTCTCTATGTTTCGCTTAATTGTGAAACGGAGGAAGTATGTTCCATATATGATTTCCATATGATTACTAAAAAAATACTACTCCCTCCGTCTCATAATATAGTGCTTGCATTCCTCTTTGGGTGTCCCAAAATGTTGTGCCTATTTCTTTTTTATCAATTTGTTTGGACTAAATTATTCTTTATTTCTACATAAAACTTTCCAAAATACCCCTACTTTCTTGTAAAATATATGCCCCTATTTATTGTTTTACACTATTTCAAGGTATATTTATTGCTCTTTCATTTTATTTTAAAAGAAAAAGAAGAAAAAAACTAGTTCCAAGACAAAAATACCCAATAAACATTTACTTAAATATATATTTTTGTGAAATCCTAAAACTCTTTCCATTTTCCTTAATTCTTGTGAAAAATGAGAAGTGAGCACTATATTATGGGACAGAGGGAGTAATAATTAGATTATTTGTATTAAAGAAGATTTTTCTATTTAAAATATGGGGCGAAAAAAAAAGTCGGGTCAGATCAGAGTCGGATGTTAGGATTTTAAGTCGGATCGGAGTCGGGGTCGTATGTTAGGATTTTAAGTTGGACTCGTACTCAGATTTTTGGAGTCGGACTCAGATTTAAAATCCGACTTTTTGTAGGGTCGGAGTCGGATTATGCATAATCCGGTCCATGTCCGACCCATCGCCATTGATGCCCGCTTCATCCTCACAGCAGCATTTTCTAAGGAAAATCATGACTCTCCATTGGTAGGCCATTCGGGTTAGCTCAAACATACTAATCGCCTGATAGTGTTATTAGCCTTGTATGTATGATGAAGTATCCCTCCACATACAAGTTTGTGAAGTGTGTCAACTGTCAATAGCACCTCCGCCCAGCTGGTTTACTTTAGCTCCTACCTATCCTTCTCAAGTATGGGAAAAAATCACCATGGATCTCATAGAAGTGTGGGTGGATGAATTTTAGGATTATTCAGCCAAAGAAAGCCAGTTACCCTCTATGTTTCCCATTGCAAAAGCATCTTATATTATTCTTTAAGCACTTATTTTCAACCTTGGATTGGTCATCTGATTGCGTAATGGCAAGGGTCAAACCTCTGTCAATGCTTCAGAGGAACAGATAAAAGAAAGAGATACCATATTGTGGGAGCTCAGACTCAACTCGTGCGTGCCCAGCAGTTGGCTCCTGATTGTAAAAGGAAGGAAAAGCAGTTTGAAGGATATGTTCCTATCTTAAACTGCAAAAGTACAGGTAGCAGCAGTCCCTAGTCAAGCGACCATCTAGGAAGCATAGAACTCAGGATGGTCCTATGCCGAAGTCTACATCTTAGGGTCTGTGGCATACAAGTGTAACCTTCCTGTCACTGGAGAGAATTCATCCAGTCTAAGACCACTGGGTGGGGAGAAATTCACACCATGAGGGCAAGGCGAGTTTTTCTTTTTCCTTGTGGGAGGGGGGGGGGGGGGGGTGGAGGGGGAGAGGGGGTAGTGCTATAACATTAGGCCAACCAATCTCAACAGAGGGGACACATCATCACGAGTTGGTAAAATTTTCTGTTGGTACTTATTTTGTGGGAGATGGAAAGGGTGCATTAGGATATTTACTTGAATGTTAGTTGAGGAGTAGATAGTGATGTCACTAGGACAAGCAATATGAATAAGAGAAAAGGGCGGAGGAGAATATCCTGCAAAAAATAGTTTGTATTTTCTGTTTCGGCATTTTGGGGGTTGCTAGCTATTCGAAGTTTTGGGATTGTAATGCTCTGTTTGTATCAATACTATGATCAAACTATTTGTTTCCCTATTTTCCTCTCATTCGAATGTCGCTCTCTATCATCTATTCTATTACATGGCCTCATCTCTTTGTGCAGGCCTTGTTTGCTTGTAGCAAGTGGTTAAATTGTGTGTAGTGGCTGTGTGGTTTCGTCTCTGGACTTTGCTATAATCTCTTGTTGATCAAACACAATTTTCCTAAGAAGTTTTAACTTTTATATTAAGTTTCGCATGTTTGCAGGCTATTTTTAGAGGAGCCATGAAAGGCAAACTGATTGTGACCTGTCCTTTGCCTCCTGAACGAATACCAAAATTCCAATTATTGTACAAGGATGTGTAAAAGGTAAAACTCTGATTTTGGATATCTTGCTGAACGCAAGAGGGTTGAAAGATTAAATGCCTGTAATGCTCACATTACCAATCAATCGAATTAACATGGATGCTTCGAGGGTTGGTTTCTCTAGCTTTTCAAGAAGCAGGCTTGCGATTGGGAGCTTGCTGAAATTGTTTTGAAGAAGTCTGCTTTTATTAAGCTATTTCTCCTTGTCAATGTTAAATTATTTTGGTGCAGCCCTAGTAAACTTTGTGTACAGTGAGATTGCTTAGCTGGTTTGTTGTTAGTTTGTAGTCTATCTCTTGGAACTCGTTATTTTGATGTTTTTGGTTCTTAATATTAAAATCGTCCGAGACAAATTTACTGAGGGTTTATTTATCTGTCTATTCTCTCACGATTTGAAAGCTTTCCTCTTTTGTCTTAAACTGAAATACCTAAGCCGATCAAGAATTTTAACTCAGAGCTTTAACTCAGTTTTGAGAGGAAAGAGATACACACTCCCATTATCCTTTCTTTTTATACATATCTCTATCTTTCACCTCATCTAAAATGCAAAAAGGCTCCTTAGATGAAATACAACATTGCTTGTAGGAAGTCTGGCAGAGTACAAGCTTAATACCGAGAAAATTGTAACCGTCCCTATACTTCTTTGAACAATAAAATGAAGTTAATTATCAAGTAGAATTGTGTGTAGTGCAGGATCTTGTCCAGAGAGAAGATGAAAGCCGCCTCCTAGAGATTTTTCAGCTTCCAACTTTAAGGTGGTGTTGAGGTTTTCAACCAATGAAGAAATTCACAGGTGATTGTAAAGTCCAATTGCACCCTCCTTTTATTACTCCGATCTGCTTATGTATATTAAAATAAATTACATAATGATGTTGTTGGCAAAGATGTCTTTGGAGGAAGCTTTTAGATGCCTAGTGAATGTGTTGTATGTGACCATAATTATCGGTCAAATGTTATTCAATAATTCTTGTGCAGTTTGTATGACCACGCTGAAGTGTTTTAATCACCTGGTATGCTACAAAGATCATAACCCTGGAGTCATTCCTATCCAATGAGGAATGTGGCCTTAAAGGCTATTCAAATCTCCTGAACTACAGACTATTAAGGCTATGTTCTTTTTACCTCAATTTTCTTTATTAGAACTAATTGTAAAATAATTTGATAGCTCTTATTATCTCAACATTTTTTTGTTGGACGAAGTAACAAAGCCCAGATGTCTGTACTTCCTCTTAGAAAGTTTTGTATGGTTTGGGTCCACCAAAAGTTTATTTTGAACCCAAGTCTAAGTTGCCCTTATACTATCTCCGTTTTAATTTACTTGCGCTTTTAGAATTTTCACCTCTTGTTGCGAAACTTTAATAATTGATTCTTCAACTACCTTCGTTTTACAATAAGTGAAAACACTTCCCTTAAGTGGAATAGTCACAATAAGTGCAATTATATTTTAAACGGTAAAAAAAAAGTTCACTCTTATTACAAATATGCCACCAAAAAATAAAAGGGGATTATAACTTTTTTGTTTTATAAGTAAAATTATAAAAATGTGATATTTTGAAAGTATACATCAAGATAAATCTAGTAAGATTTTACATGACTATGGGTCTGTTCTCCCCAGCTTATTTTCAGTTCAGTTCAGTTCAGATCAGATCAGTTCAGATCAGATCAGTTCAGATCAGTTCAGTTCAGATCAGTTTAGTGCAGTTCAGATCAGTTCAGTTCAGTTCAGTTCAGTTCAGTTCAGCTCTTGACAATACTTTTACTCTCACATATCACTATTCATTTCAGTTCAGTTCAATTTAGTTCAGTTCAGTTCAGTTTAATTCAGTTCAGTTCAATTCAATTCAGTTCAGTTCAGCTGTTTTATGCTGAAGAGAACAGACCCTATGTTTAACCGTGCATCATATTAGATGGTCAAAAGGGAAGGAAAACAAAAATAAAACAAGAAATAAAACAACAAAGCAAATGACATTAAAAAAAGAGTACACTAAGCTATACTTGCATCAATCAGCAGCAATATCAAGAAGCACCAAAGCCATTCCTCCTTATATCCTCCAATAAAACGGTTTGAAGATTCTCAGGGCCGTCTTTAAATAAATCAGTGACTGAATTAAAATAACACCATAGTTAACCTATTAATCAGCAACATAATTGGCTTCTCGATCACAACGAGAGAGTAATATTCCATCTATTACAATGAACGAGAGCCTTACAATTTTTTATGATGTGAAACAAAGGAGAGGACGAAGAAACCGGTTCAACTAAGAGTCAAAAAACCAATTCCGAGTCTAGCGAAAGTTGAATTTTGCGATAGTCACCATTTCAAGCTATAGCAAGCGCTCACAAAACTCCTAACAACTCGGTCCTAGTACAAGAACACTTCCCATAATTTGTTGCAAACATCTCATATAATTTGCCTATACTCCCGCGAATCAGACCATCCACGCTCCATGCGTGTTTAGTTTGACCCAACCATCTCTAGGATACGTCCACCGTATAAACCTTTCAACTCGTGCCTTCGGAGTTTGGACTGTCTTAGGTATCACACAGCTCTCGCTTTTATGATCATTTCAACACGAGAAAAAAGAGACGCTATCTGATCAATTGGAATATTGGCTTCAGGAGCAAAGCATCTATCATTTCTCCATTTCTACAGTTACCAAAGAGTTGTTGCAAAGATTATTGGCCAGTCTGCATTATGAAATTGTTTAGTGGATATGTGTTAACAATACAGTTTTAGTATGGAAAGACCAGCATTAGGGCAGGCGGTCTAGTAGTCTAGTAGCCACTTTAGGATTGAATCTTTTCACAGAAATATGAATCTGGTTTAGGATAGTAGCATGTACAAAAACGTGCACTATACTAAGCTGGAGTTTCCTTCGTCTATAAGCTTTCTTTTCATTGCAGGGTAGATTAAACTGTCTATCACCTTTGATATTCTTTAGTAAATACTACCTCTTTTTTTTAGTTGCAACATTTGATTATTTTAAGGAAAAATTGACAAAAATAAGCCAACCTTTGACTCATCTTCCCCAAATAAGCCAACCTATTGAAATTCCAGATATAATACAACATTTACATCATTTTAACCAAAATTAGGTCAAGTTACCTACAACCTGTTGGATAGGTAATTTTTTTTTAAAAAATTCTAAATTATATTTTTCTTAAATTCTTCTCTTTTCTCTCTTATCTCTCTCTTCTCTACCTTCGGTGCCATATTCACCACCCCATCATCTACTCAAGAACTGCCATCTCATCGCCACCGTCATCCCATCGCCATAACCGCCGTCGTCGCCATCGCCATAACCGTCGTCGTCGCCATCGCCATCGCCATCATGTGCTTCTCCTACTACACCGCCGCCGTAAGGCCTCTCTCGGCAACCTCAAAACACCCTCTTCGATCTCTCTCATCTCTTTCTCATCTCTTAGGGTTTTGAATTGTAGATTTGGGTGACGATTCGGGTTGTAGTTTCTTGGTTTAGGTACAATTTGGGTGGGTATGGTGGATTCATGATTTGTGGTGAATTCTTGGTGGTGGGATTTGGGTGGATATGGGGAATTCGTTATTTGAGATGGGGTTTTGGGCTAGCGATTTGGTTTTGGGGGTGGTATTTGGGTGGTTTCAGGGTGGCGATTTAGGGTGGTTTCGGGCTGGGTGTTGGACGGTTTCGGGCTGGGTGCGTGTTTGGGAGGTTTCAGGGTGGCAGTTTAGGTTGGTTTCGAGTGGTGGGATTGGCTTAGTTAGTGGCGGGGGGTTTCGGGTGGTGGGGTTCGGTTGTTGGGGGTAGTGGTAGTTTCGGGTGGTAGGGTTCAGTTGTTAGTGGTGGTGCTTTACTGTGATCGGTGGTTTAGTTAATGGTGGAGTTTGATGGTTTAGAGGGGCTTGTTGGTTTGGTTAATGGTGGGGTTCGATGGTCAGTGAGGCTCAGCGAGGCTCGGAGGTGAGGGATGGTTGGTGGCCAGGCCAGTGGTGGGGCTGGCTTGGTGGTCCAATGTTTAGGGCTGGGTCAATGGTGGCTAGTGGTCCAATGGTGGTCCGGTGGTGGGACATTATTTTAATTAATAACAATAATAATCAATAACAATTAATAATAATCAATAATTAGTAATAATAATAATTAAAAATTAGTAATAATAGTATTAACCTGAAATACTAGGTAACTAACCGGTTAAAATAGGGTTAAAATATCGCTTGACCTAATTTTGGTTTAAATGATGTAAATGTTGTATTATATCTGGAATTTCAATAGGTTGGCTTATTTGGGGAAGATGAGTCAAAGGTTGGCTTATTTTTGTCAATTTTTCCTTATTTTAATACACTCATTAAAAAGTCAAATATGTAACTAAAAAAATAGAAAAATATATAATAAGATCATGTTCTTTTGAACTGAACTGAAGTAAAACTATGAAAGGAAAGCAGCTAAACTAAACTGAAACTATGTTCAACAGGGTAGTAGGAGCGGCTCTACGGTGCTAGATTTGGTAATCGCACAAGCTTTTAAGTATTCGAGGCCTTAAAATACTAGTTTCTACAAAAGTAGTTCTTTCTTTAAAGGAAAAGGAGTATAATGAAAAAGTAGGACATTCTTCTCTCAAGTAACACACCTACAAAATCAAGAAGGATAAACATCTAGCATATATTCTTGACAAGTTTATGAGAACAGAAAAACAATATGATTTTATTAAGGTGTGTTCAATAATGAACAATGACTACAATATATATAGAAGTACATAGGAACTCCTATCCGGAAACAATCTCCACAAGATATATTATTCTTAATACTTTTTTTTTTTTTTTTGAAAGAATATTATTCTAATACTTATCTAACACTTATTGGAAATAAATCATAAGATAATATTTGCCTAAGATAATATTATATCCTAACTACTAATATACTCCCTCCGTTTCCTAAAGATTTTCCCACTTATTGTTCCTACAGATACCAAGGAAAATCAAGTTGTGTGGGGCATTGTGTGAGTAAAGTAGGAGAGAGAAAGGGGTTAAGATGAATAAACAAATAAAATGGGTTAAAGTAGGAGAGAGAAAGGGAGTAAAATTGAATTAATAATGTAATGGTGGACCATATGATAGTGACATGAGAGGGTAAATAGGGAAATTTGTTTTGCCAAATAAGGAATAAAGCAAAAGAGGGAAGATCTTTTGGAAACACCCTTAAACGAAAAGAGGGAAGATCTTTAGGAAACAGAGGGAGTATCCTACAGATATTTATCATATCTTTAGTATCCTACTTTATCTCTGACACCCTTCCGCAATCGCAACGGCAGTGATACGAACGTTGCGATTGGAGAAAAATTTCAATAATAGTTACAGATCAATTGGATGAACTGAAACTTCTTTTTGTTGAAGTCGATACACTAATTTGGTGTTGTCGTCTTCAATATGTTAGTTTTATAGCAAAATCAGGAACGTCATTTTTTTCGAACCCTTCCTTTGCAGTCAAACGGGAACATCAATCTTTTCGAACCCATTGGATATCATTAGAGCAGGAACGCCATCTTTTTCGAATCTGTCTTGTCTTGACAATTGACACTATTCACTTGATAACTTTGACTGTCGTTTAGTTGATATACATAAGAAAAAACATAATCATATTAGATCTTATTTGATTCATCGCAATTTGTATTTTCCAAATATATAAATTTTATATTTTTTTCATATATGTAACTCAAGGTATTGGTGTTTGAAGTTGCATCTCATAAACTGTAAAAAAAGCAAATGTAGCAACATTTAACCCTTTGTAAAAATGTGTATCATTTCCTTTTCCTTAATAGACTAAACAAAAGACCGAAGCCAACCCAGTTACCAAAAAGAATACCGATGTGACTACTCGAATACCATACCCCCAAAATCAAGCAAATACAGACACAAAATTTAGCAAAAGACACTATACAACTCATATTACAAAATTGTTGTACTAAACAACCAAAGATTAATTATTTGAACAACTAATCACTAATCAGCAGGCTAAACTGAATTTAACCTCCTCTATCTTACGCAAACAAGCTTGAGCTTTCTCAAGAACAACATCAACCCTGTCACTTTGTCTTCTGGCTTTCTTCTCATACTCAATTTCACATCCTTCATTTTCCCATGATGTTTCATTTTCCACCTTCCGCCTTTTCAAACACACCCTCTTCCTCTTCATGCTTGTTGATGCTGCAAAAAACACAAAAAGAATTTAGCACTGAAGATTACAATTAAAAAGAAAACGAAGAACTTACTCTTGTCGTCGTCCGGAATTAATTGTCACAATAGTATAATTTGAATTAGTAATGTGACAACTAAATCGGGACAAAAGTGATAAATAAAAGGAGACAAAAAGGAAAAACCTTGAGTGGTGGCAGAAGTAGTAGGCAAATGGTCAATAAAAAGTTGAGATTGGAGGAGAGAGATAAAGGATTTGAGTTCAAGTTTAAGGTAATCAAAGCGATTAGGATGTTGGGTTTCAAGCATTTGTAGTTCTTCCTTTGCTTTCTCTATCATTCTTTCCATATTTCTTTCTCTAATGGCGGCAGATTGGTGCTCAAGCAAACGCAATGAAAAAGGTTTAATTTTTATGGTAATGTGGGTTTTGGAAAGCGGGGAGTGGAAAAGGCTAAGGCGCTAAGCTAATAAAGTTACGGGGGAACAGAAAGGTCAGGGGTTTGGGTCATCTATGCTGTCTCGGGGTTCGCGCTGGGACAAGATACATAAACAAGTATTAACAAAAGCTATGCACAAACCATAATCCCCAAAAATCTCAACTTTGCTGGCTGAGGCCTGAGAGAACATTAGCATGTAGCAAGCTTAAAAATTGTGGGAAATCTAGTCGGATACCACTTCATATAATCTTTGCTACCTCGCACGTAATATATGCGACGGTATATAAATACTAGTTGTATATGCACGCGATGCGTACGTCGACAATCTTATATAGGTATATACAAATGGACAAGTTCTTTTATTTAAAATTATTTTGGTAGTGATGTAAATTATCGAGGTTTTTTTGGTAGATGTTATATCTTTTTAAATTAAAGGTGAACGATTTTTAACTGTTCAATACCGTCAGTGAAAAATTTGATCAATGATTTAATAATTTCTTTTCAGCGACTTTATTATAGTTATTCTTTAACAATTATAAAAATAAACCATATTGTTTGAACTTTGTAAATAAGAAATATTATATTATAACGATATATTGCTAACTATTTTTGGTTGAGGATTCTAATTGATTTCGTGAATTGATTGTTTCAATCTAGTTTATCAAGTTATTAATGATATTGCATATTCCATTTTTGACCTACTCATGTGGCAAGTTTCTATTTTTTTATAAAAGGAAAAACATTGTTTTAAACTATTAAAGAGTATTTTAGTCACTTTAAAAGAGGCTACCACACCTCCTCCCTTAGCTTATATAATAGAGATTAATAGTAACATCAAAAGTGTTAAAAACTAATGTAAGAGTGTAACATTTATGGTGAATATTGATGAGCGTTGTGGTTTTATTTGCATTGCGCTAGTGTAAAGAGTAATGTTTTTTTTATATCGAGTGAGGGTATGTTATCTTGTATTTGGTAGATAATTCAAGAATTGTCCTGTTAATTTTTTTATTTATTTAAAAACATATATTTCGTAGGCATGTTTTATGAGTAGTAGCTCAATTTAATTTCATTAGGTAATTAAGAGTTTTAGCCATACTCTGCTGAGTAGTGCTTCAATAAAAAAAAAATTATAAATTGCTATTATTTAATGATGTATGTTTATCTCTTTAATAATGTATCATTCCAATTGATTGTGTGTCCCAAAAAATAAAAATAAAAACGACTATTCTATAAGGTTCTTGATTCTTTTATGCTTTGTTAATGCATGTTATTTGACATTGTTATTGCAATTGAGAGTTTCGATGGAGTAAGAATCTCTATAAATCTTCGCATTTATAATTGTTTGAAAATTAGTTTAGTCATCAGTTTGTATTTTCAATTGTGAGTTTTCTATTTTTACACATTTTTATGTATTTCTTTTTGGTAATATAGAAGTTTCCTTATTAACCCATATTTGTAAATGAGGAAAGAATTAAGAAAATATTTTCTTTATTATTTTTTGTGAGATTAAGGGTATATAAGTCTTTTCATTGGGGAATATCATAGTTCCCCTTGGCTTATATAATTGAGATAGAGGTGGCAAGTCGACTAGTCGACCCATTTGAATTTAATCCATCAAAAGTAAGGTTGATCAGAGTGTGGTTTGTACCACATCAAACTGCAACCCAACCTGTTTTTTCACAGTTTGGGTTGGTTTGCGGTTCCAAAATTGTGGGTTGGTTTGTGATTTCAAGCAAACTGCAATTTGCGGTTTGGGTTGAGTTTGAATCCTTGCAAAAGCAAACCACACAGTAAACCGAAAGATGAATTTCTTTAAAAAATAAAGCTTATCCATTTTTATTCTTTTACAAATACACTAAATAAAAGACATAAGATTAGATTATGCTAGGGTTTATTCAATTCTTTTAGGTCTTTCACATACTTTTGGTTATATCATTGATGAAAAAACAATCTTAATTCTTAAATTACAAAACTTATATAGCGGATGATGCCTTATAATTGTTTTTAAAAAATTTATCTAACTATAGCCCATCGGGGCGACCTAAAACGTGATGTAACAGCTCGAATTTTCCCGACCGGCTTATAGAAACTTAAGCACAACAGAAGAGATCTTGGTCGAGCTAACCCGGACTATTACCATCACATTCACCGAATAACATCGGAGAATATGGGAATCGATTCCTGACTTTATTTAGTCTAATTAACTATTACAACGTCCTGAGTCTCATACTCTAACCTCATAAAATTCCTATAGAAAATTCGGCAGAGTTTCCTCTAAAAATAAGACAACCTAAAGCGGGAAATAATATGAACATGTTACAATTTCAGTAAATAAAATATTTTCAATTCTCAAAATTAGACAACTTCAACGCTTTCGTGTAGCAACACCAAGAGAGAATCATGAGTACTAACAACTTTTAAATACATAAACGAGTAATAAATGGTTATAACTATACAAAGTCGAGCGTTCTCGCCTCGAAAACAAATACAACGCTACACCAGCTTGTATCAGCTTCAACTTGCAAAAGATTAACTCACAACTTCAACCTGAAATATTTAAGATACTGCCACCCACCAAGTGATAAGCCATGGAAATGACAAAATAATATACAACACATCAGCGCAGCTGAGTACTTAACCCATAAACAAGATTAACACATGCTTTGGTGGCTTTTTCTTGAAGACAACTTAACAGTCAACATAATCATAACAATCACATATGTTATAACACGAATAGTATCAACTCTTGTTGACAACATTCATATTATATCTTTATCCAATTATTTCTTTTCTATTACACCATCATTCACACAACAACAAATGCAACACGATGACTTCCACGCAATCACAACAAAGACATATTTCATGTATCTTTATTTAATTAGTCTTTCAAGTATATAATTGTTCCTTATTAGGAAACTATGTTTGCCAACTTTGAGATAATATATACTTTATTCTTTTTAATCGACTCCTTATCATAAATCCAAGCTTATGTTTTTAAAAACATTATTATTTTCCTATACTTTACGAACAATTCCTTATCAGGGATTAAATAACATGACAACATTCCATGACATGATTCTTATAGAGAATCCAATACAAAATATGACTCTTTAGTAAAAATCCAATATCAAAATAACTTACCATAATATGATTCCTTATCATAAATCTGATATCAACATATGATTCCTTATCAGGAATCCAATATCATCATTACTTACTATGACATGATTCCTTATCAGAAAACTAATAGTATCAATATTCATATTCACATATTGAATAAACATTCATTGCATTACCTGATATGATTCCTTACCAGGAATCCAATATCAGAACTTATTATGATACGATTTCTTATCGGGAATCCAATATCGATATCCACATTTGAATACTAAATTAGCATTCATTTCCATAATTCGAGATAATATCCTTTTTAATCGGGGAAAGAGAACGCGGCGGAGGAGACAAAGCTTACACTCCAAGACTGGGGGTCGTCACCCAACCAATCGATTTACTTTTGGCCAATAATAACCGCAACTAGTCTCGAGTACATTTTCTGTTGATTTCATCAGACATCCACAGGTTTCGCATTACTTGATATATCACCCGATTATCACCCCACAAAGCAATGGGCATGTTTTCCTATGCCCCCTCCCCCCCGAGGTTCACAGTCCATGGGGCACTATTCGTGTCACCTCATCCGTTGACTTAGACAAGGCTACTTTCACCTTTAGTTTTTTATCATTTATCATTCGTATTTCGATCTGATCATTCTTGAAACTCATCCAATACTTTTAGTAATCCCTAACAAACTTTGAGCAACAAACCAACCAGAAGACTTCTCCTTAGAGAATTATAATTGCTTGATACAAGTAAGTATTTCATAGCAATACATAGATGCTTTTATACGCAATCCTCTTAAAATCACAAAACTTATGAACCACAACAACTAATAAATAATTATGTTCAATATAGCATCAACAACAATGAAAAAAAGTCTCTCAGTAAGAATTAACTAACAAGAGTTACTAAATCACTTATGCACAACTCATACTCTTGTATATAAATTGTTTATACTCTTGTATACTTCATGATTATTAATCGACATTTTATCTCAACAATGATAACAACCATTATCAAGCACCAACAACAATTACCATAAGTCTCTCTCTTAGAATTAACTAAGGAGAGTTAACTTAAACTCCACAACTTGAGTTTCATAAAACCACATTAATATGAAATAATTACTATTAGTTGAATAATGTCACTAATGAATTCATTTATGGACTATACTCATAATTACATAGACTAAGTCCAACTCATACCCTTTGAATACTAATGAGACATATAATCGAGACTTCTTTAAGGTACTTTACAACTTGTACACTTCCTTACTTAAACTCGCTTTACTAAGATATTTTATTAAATACTAATCAAACAGTCTAACCTTATTACAATACTCAATTTACAGATAACAAACTAATTACTTTACAACAACAACCTCAACAATCTATCCCATAATTAGCTAAATCGCCTCCAATGTTCTTTAACTATTAAAAATGATTAGCTAATTTCTTCTCTAGCTTTACGTGATGAAACTAATTAAGTTAACCCACTTCTAAAGTCTGTTCAAACAACTCATTTTCATTGATTGACTTTGACTTACATTGACCTCATCCAGTGAGCTTTATACTATAATTGGGCCTTCATACTAAGGTGAGATTAAACCTTTTGAGGTCTAATACAAAGTACCATTATAAATACTATCATACATTCAAAAATGGTGGTAACAATGATCTACGTAAAAGAATAAGAAATAAAAAATGACGGATAATCATATGACTTGTGGTGAAACAACTATGAGCACCTAATTAATAATGTTCATAAAAGTATTGTTGATTGTTGAACCACAAGGCCTATGAGGGGAGAGAATGTGAAAATATTAATGAAAAAAGAAGAGAGAGAAGAAAAGAGAGGTAGAACCATAAACGGTTCTTGATCATGATAAATCGTTTATGGAGAATTCGTGAAAAACATAGAAGCTAGCATTTTAGGGAGGAGAATTACTGTTGGCATGTGTGAGAGATTAGGGAGGACATGTGGCACGACGCCACTAGGTATTAAGATGGAATCAAATGGGAGAAAATATGGTGAGATATGGTAAATAGTATGAGAGATAATTTGATGATCCTAAAAATTGGTCAAACTATTGGAAGTAAAAAGAAAAAGGAAAATTCAAAAGGTGATTGTAGTTGAAATATGAGCACCGAAAAAGTGCCCCCAAATGTATGTGAGCCACAAGTTTGCAATAGCCCACTTTTTATTTCTTTTCCTAAAAAATATTTGTATCACTTATGAAAATACCCTAAATTGATTTCTGAAAATCCCGGAAATAGGTCATTGTGAGCAAGGACATTCTACACAACACAATGACTCTTGCGGCTCAGTATAGATGAAAGCCCCTGACCATATTGGCTTAGCATGGGATAAGCCGATAAAGTACGAGGGATGACGCTATTATATTTCTTGGAATAATTTCTATCGTTCATTGGCCAATTTACTCAGAGAGAACAATAATTGAGACAAGTGATTAATAAACCCTCCTATGCTCTGTATCTTGGCCATATTTGATTGGATGAAACCCTCTAACCACTACTTTGAATTAAATAATATCCAATAATCAATATTAGTGTATCTTAATTATGAATGAATAGATATTGCACTAGCTTTAGTGTAATACCCCGGCCTTCTGAGCTACTAGCTAAGGTTAGAAACATTTAAGTAATTGTTTATGCTAAAATTTATCACTAACGATGAAATTGAAGTTTGTGGGACGTGTCAACCAGATAATGTTAAGGTTAATGCGACGAAAGAATGCGAAGGGGAGTCAAAGGGGATGAACACACAAAAATGGTGACGCGGAAAACCCCAATGAAGATGGGTAAAAACCGCGGGTGGTTAGAGATCCACCAAACTAATATCGTTCACTATCTTTCTTTGTGACTGAGTGTCGTTTACAAGAATGCCAAGTTCACCTTAGTGTCTTTCTCACAATGTTGCGTAAAAAAACATGAAAATGACCTCTCTCTCTCTTTTATATGCCTTTTCTTTTCTTTGGCTCTTTCCCAACGAATACAACAATAAATCTACTCATTATTACATTGATTTCCTTGCTTAAATCACGGCGATCTCCTTCACTTATGTGCCAACGTCTTGACCCACGCTCCTTAACGGCTGAATTTATGGCTTGTTAAACTCTTCCCTTATTTAGCCAGACCGTTACTCATTTAATGTTCCAGCTTCAAATTCCACGTTGCCTGCTACGTCTTCGGGTCTAATTTTCTTCGTCACTGTGCCGTAGGTTGTCATGTCATCGTGTCATTGCGTCCTTGCGTCAATGTCAACCTGTAAAAATTTTAGCCATAACAGTTTGCCCCCAATTGTTGAAATCGGGGTACACAAAGCCCATGAGACAATTGTAAATAATTCCTTTAAATTAATCAAAGAAGTTCTGTCTAAATCGTTAAGAGATCAAAAAATCATAAGCTAAATCTTTGCACTTGTCAGTTTTTAGAAAAAATTCTGAAGGGAACATAAGGAAGGAAAGGAAATCCTCTCGAACGGTTTATCTTTGGCAACTCAAGAGTCGCCAACTGCAAAAAGGTAGTTTTTTTTGTTTAAAATGCGGTTTTAATTAACACCGTTGGTCCCATTGTCATGATTACTTTTAGTTGGCATAAATAACTAAGGCGGTTTTTAAACAACTCAATCCCCACTTCCAATTTCATCAAATCTTTCTCTCTCTTTAAGTAAGGCAACTTCCTTAACTCTCTTTATTCTCTCCGCCGGGAAATCGATCGCTGACACCAAGTAGCTTCGCACTTTCTCGCTCGTTTTTTCCTTTGATTCGCTCTATCTTTTCTTCTTCTACCATTCTCATGGCTCCAAGTAGACGCAGTATTAGGACTTTTGTGAAAAATCCAGAAAAGTCGAAAGGAAAGGAGAAAGCTGTAGAATTAAGGGTAGAGAATGAGGACGAACTGTCAACGATGTCAGAAGAGGACCTTTTAAGGTTTTTAGACTTAGGAAATTTGCCTGAGAGTACTGTCATTAGGAATGCCGAACCTGACGAACCCCCAGAATCGTGTCCCCAAAAATGGGTAGTGCTTTACGAATACCCTTTCAAAATAGGTCTTAGGCTTCCTTTCACCCCCCCTGGCAAGGGACTTGATGCAGATTTACCAGATCAGTCCTGGGCAAATCATGCCCCAAGTCTGGAGGATTCTTAGCGTCATCGACAGGGTGACAGCGTCTTGGGAAGAGGCCTTCACCCTTCACGACCTACTGTTGCACTATGAAATTAGGATTAAAGCAAAAAATAGGATAGCTCTACATGCAAAAGCGAGGTTAGAACCTTTGGTCGGGGGAATTCAGTCAAACGACAGGGGTTGGAAGAACAGGTTTGTTTTTGTGAAGAGGTCGTCGCTAGGGGAAGCCGGGGCGTCTCTGGTCGGTGGCTGGAATACCGAAGGTGTGTTAATTTCCAGTTTTTCTAAGTTCGCGACGTGTCGTTAACACCATTCTTACATCGTTCTTCTGCAGGTCTCAATCCAAAACTATTGTCGCATCGCAACGAGTCTCAGAGTCTCTGTGACAAGTTTCTGAAGGTGTCAGAGGACGACAGGCAGTTCAGAAGGGTTCTCTTTGCTTCTCAAGATAGTTGCTCATCTATGGCATCTGGTTAGTCCATCTGTCTTTTATTTCTAAGTAGGATTCTCTAAGGAAGGTCCTTGCGTTACTAACTCGCTCTGGTATTCTTGGACAGGTTCATCACAGTCGCGTCCTAGGGGGAGTTTGGACGGTCAAGCGCTAGCTGAGATGCTGCGCAAACGTAAGAGGGAATCTTCTACTGACGCGACGTTCATATCGTCAGCATCAGCAAAGAAGGACGCGGCGGTCGTCGTACATTTGGACGATGAATAGGACGTCGCGTCCAAGACGCGCAAAACTGATTTCTTGGCCCCTCCAGACAAGAGTGGGCCTTCCTACTCTGTGACCGTCCCAAGTGACTTCATGTCGTTGAAACGGTCCATATGGCCTGAAGCAGACAGGTTCCTCTTTCCCAGCGCAATGGAAAGGATCAAGGAACATACTCTTCCTCGCATGATGTCGGATGGGCTGGAACTCCTATTTCAGGTATAAACTTCCGACTTCCCTTTTCAGACATTATGTCTTCTTATGAATATAGCTTGCGACTCTCTAAATGACACGTATCTTATATATTTTTTTTGTGCAGTCTTCTCAACATCTCCTGATGGCTAAGAGGGAGATCTCCTCTCTGCTGAAAGGTCATCTGACCATGAAGCAGAGAATGGAGAAGGCTGAGTTGGACGCAAAGTCCAAGAGCGACGAGGTGGAGTCCTGCAAGAAGACCATGGAGGACATGAAGAAGTCTTTGCAGAAGAATGGGGAGGACATGGAAGAGATAAGGCTGAGGGCAACTAGGTTGGAGGAGTCTTATCATCTGGAGATCTCGACGCTCCAAGCGAGTGTCGACGCATAGAAGAACGAGGTGGACATGCTCGAGGCTGAGGTGACGACTAGGGTCAGGGCGAAGCTGATGTACCAGTTCCTGATGAAGAAGACAACATCCTGGACGCTGCAAAAGGACATCGACCTATACATCCAATTCATGGGGTCAACGAAAGATCTTATGGATGAGGAGGACTTAGCTGCGACGGCGGATTCCACATCAAAGGTTGATGAAAATGCCCCGTCTTGTGCTGGGTTCATAGCGTTAGATGTGCCTCCTGACCCTGAGACTGAGAAGGAAGCCCCAGCCACTGTCTTGCCAGTAGAAACGTCAGAGGAGAAGGAAGCTTAGTCTCCTAGTCCCTTATGTCATGCCTCTTATCCTTTAAACTTTTTTAATCAAAGTGTGTTTTAAGTCACTCAAGGGAGTGACTGTTTGTATTATACTTTTGGGTCACCTAAGGGGGTGACCATAACTTTTAAATTACTAATCGTCGTACTTTTTGGGTCGCCTATGGGGGTGACCATTTACTACGTTGCTTCTGAAAAAGTTTTTTATCATAGATAATCTTCTGTCTTTGCTGTGTGTCACATGCATGTATCCTGGTCGTTATTCTGACGTTTCTAAAGGATTAACCAGGCGTTCTATAGGCCATCCTTGGTCGCTCAGACGTATCGCTTGGACTTAGTAAGAGTCATAATTAGTCATACGGACGTATCATTTGGACTCAATAAAAGTCATAATTAGTCATACGGACGTATCGTTTGGACTCAATAAAAGTCATAACTAATCGTTCAGACGCGCCGTTTGGATTAAACGACTTTCTAGAATACACGTAGGAAATACACAAAACTTACATGTGCCCGTCAGGGGGATGGCTGAAATATCACCAATAGCTATGATTTTAAAATGATTGGGCCCCTGTCGTTGCGTCGGCTGAGCTAATGGTGGAAGTCGTTGGGACGTTCATGAGTTGAATGTGGACAACTTGCCTGCAACTTCAACAAGTACCTAGTGAAAGAACACTATGGTCGCTAATCACCTAGCGACCCAATTATAACATTACCAACCAATCCACTTCTCTATGTATATATGTTGTTGTTTTTTTTTTGACTGAAAATGAAAACAAAGCTCACCACTTGGCTTTTAAAAGTAGTATCGTTTGAGGTGCGTGGCATTCCAACTACGAGGTACTGAGCTTCCGTCATGTCGAACCAATTGGTAGGCTCCATGGCCTACTACTTTACTGATTTGGTATGGCCCTTCCCACTTCTGGCCTAGTTTGCCAGCGTTAGCCTCTTGTGTGTTTTGGAACATTTTTCTTAGGACCCAATCTCCTTCGACGAAGGACTTGGCTTGAACGTTTTTGTTGAAGCTCCTCGCTACTATTTGCTGTTGTGCTGCCATGCGCACCAGCGCTGCATCGCGTAATTCCTCAATGGTATCTAGGTCGTTGATCAACTCGTCGCGGTTCCGTGGCTCCGTCGCTAGGCTGCATCTCGCAGTCGGGACGCTCACCTCTGTTGGCAGGACAACCTCGCAACCATAGACAAATGAGAACGGAGTTTGTCCGGTGGCGGTGCGTGGTGTCGTACGATTAGCCCATAAGATGGAAGGCAACGCCTCCGCCCATTTACCTTTCTTGGTTGTGAGCCGTTTCTTCAAAGAGTCAATGATCGCTTTGTTGCTGGATTCGGCCTGTCCATTAGCTTGCGGGTATCTTGGCATTGACGTTAGCAACGCTATGCCCCACTCATCGCAGAAGCGTCTTGTTTCGTTGCTAATGAACTGCGACCCGTTGTCGCATACTATCTCGGACGGGACGCCAAATCTGCAAATGATGTTAGTGTATATAAAGGAGATCACTTCCTTATCACGTACCTGCTGAAAAGATCCTGCCTCAATCCACTTAGAAAAATAGTCAGTTAGTGCCAACATAAAGACCTTCTGTCCTAGGGCTGGAGGTAACTTACCAACTATGTCCATGCTCCACTTCATGAAAGGCCAAGGTGTTAGAGTAGGATGCAAAGGTTCACAAGGTTTGTGCGTCATACCTGCATGTCGTTGACAACTATCACATTTGGCGACATACCTTGTTGCGTCCTTCCTCATTGTCGGCCAATAATAGCCCATGCGCAATACTCTATTGGATAAGCTGCGCCCTCCTGAATGATTCCCACAGGTGCCATCGTGCATGTCCTTCAGGACTTGCCCCCACTGCTCCTTTTCCAAACAACGTAGGTAGGGGCCTGCGGCGGACCGTTTGAAGAGTACTCCCTGAATGAGGACGTATCGTGATGCCTTGAATCGCATTCTGCGTGCTTCTGCCTTATCTGTTGGGAGTACATCATTAGCAAGGAAATCATAAAATGGTTTTGTCCAACTGACACTTTCCTCGTCATCGTCGGGATTACTTCCTGACGCAAGACCGTCTATATTAATGACGACCCCACGACTGTCTCGAAGTTGGTCGGTCGTGGTTGCGAAAGCGTCTCCAATATTCCTAGCGATGGCAGGGTTTGTCAAGTGAACAATAGGGACGGACGTAAATAGAACGTCCCTTAAAGAAGACTCAAGGTTGGCCAATGCATCCGCTTGTGTATCTCTGAGCTATTTCCAGATACATGGCCATTTTAGAGTCTTTTGCTACGAATTCGCCTTTGACTTGGCGGACTATCAGCAGTGAATCGCTGAAGACTTTCAATGCTTTCGCTCCCATGTCTTCTGCTAACATCATTCCGGCTATGAGCGCCTCGTATTCGGCTTCATTATTCGTCGCTCTAAATTCACAGCAAATGGCTCGTACTATCTTGCCCCCCTGTGGTGACTTTAGCACAATGCCTAGACCTGCGCCACGAAAATTAGAAGATCCATCGACGAACAATATCCAGTAGTCGTCGGTTACTTGGTTAATCCTTGCGACTTCGTCGTCTGCGAGCTTTTCTAGCTCTGGGCTAAAGTCCGCCACAAAATCTGCCAAAGCTTGTGACTTGACAGCAGTCCTTGGATGAAACTAGATGTCGTACGCGCTGAGTGCTATTGCCCACTTGCTCATGCGACCTGTCAATTCGGATGTCGCAAAAGACTTGATAGGATAATTAGTCATTACGACTACAGTATGCGTTTCAAAATAATGCCTAAGCTTCTTAACAGCTACGACTATAGCTAAGATGAGTTTTTCTAATGAAGAATACCTGGTCTCCGCGTCTAGCAGAGACTTACTGACATAGTAAATTGGTAGTTGCTGGCTCTCCGCCTCCCGCATCAGGACAGCGCTGACGGACACGTTACTTACCGCGAGATAGAGCTGCAACGTTTCCCCGATGTTTGGCTTTGACAGCAATGGCGGCGTCGCCAAATAGTTTTTCAGCTTTTGCAACGCATCTTCATGTTGTTGCGGCCATGCGAAGCCCTTGTTCTTTCTCAGGACGTCATAAAAAGATGACACTTCTCAGATGACCGGGATATGAAACGATTTAGTGCGGCCACGCGACCGGTCAACTTTTGTACTTCCTTGACGCTTCGTGGGGACTGAATGTTGATGATGGCTTTGATTTGATCTTGGTTGCCTCAATTCCCGCTGCGTCACGACGTACCCTAGAAATTTTCCTGCGGACACTCCAAAGGTGCACTTAGTAGGATTTAATTTCATGCATACCTTCGTAATACGTCGAAAGCCTCCGACAGGTGTTGAATGTGATCGCCGCTTGCTTGGATTTGACGAGCATATCATCGATGTACACTTCTCATGGTGTCACCCAGTTGATCTTTAAACATTTGATTAACTAGTCGCTGATACGTGGCACCTGCATTTTTCAAACCAAAAGGCATAACCTTGTAACAATATATACCTTTATCAGTGCAAACGCGGTCTTTTCCTGGTCGTCCGGATGCATCAATATTTGGTTGTAC